>NW_027268638.1:0-96809 GCF_963676685.1 Mytilus edulis | reverse complement strand
AACATTTTGACACTTCTGTGTCTACGACCATATCACGTTGAAAACACCGGTTCTCGTCCGATCACCGAAGTTAAGCAACGTCGAGCCCGGTTAGTACTTGGATGGGTGACCGCCCTGGGAATACCGGGTGTTGTAGACATTTTTTGTACCTATAATTTTGCATTTCTACCAAACAATTAATGTAAAGTTTTGCTTCTGAAAAAATCTGTTTTATATAAATTTCTTTTCAAAAATGCTACTACCTAACCTTATATATCAAAAATTTTAACACTTCTGTGTCTACGACCATATCACGTTGAAAACACCGGTTCTCGTCCGATCACCGAAGTTAAGCAACGTCGAGCCCGGTTAGTACTTGGATGGGTGACCGCCTGGGAATACCGGGTGTTGTAGACATTTTTTTACTTATAATTTTGCATTCCTACCAAACATAATTGTTCTATGATTTTTTTTACTAATTTACTTGGATGTAATATTCAACATATCTAGCTATCAATGAATGAAGAAAACAGAAAATAAATCATTCATAAATTATTTATTTTTCAATACCCATCTGCATGGTGAAATATTTTTACGTGAAATACATGCAAGTCAAGTTATATACACTTAAGAATTCCACTCCTTCCACATGCATGTGGCTACATATATATATTTTTTTTTTAATTAGGTCGTCTGTGATAATATGGTATCCGCCTTTTGTCGTCATTTGAAATCGCCTCTTTCTTTTTGACCAGGGCTTATATGATTCACTATTTTTCTGAAAGAATTCTGATTAGCAAAAATTCATTATAGCAAAAACAAATAATAAACAATAAATACTAATTATAGCTTGTAAAGTTCCAGTAAAAAATTCGAATATTTGAAACGTCTTTCATCTCGGTCAAGGAAGTCCCGCTTTCGAAGTTTGCCATCTTTGTGTGCTTTCATATCGAAGGCAAAATCTAAATTTTTGGGAAGTCTCTTTATTTCTACGTATATCTGAAAGCAAAAACATATAAAGAAATGATTTTACTACAAAGGTATATCATTTTTACGGCACAATCTAGTTTTTGTGAAATAATACAACACGTTTTCTGATGAAGAATCGCACGAGAGAAATTGACAAGTTGTACATTAATCGTAAATATTTCTTTACTCGTGGTATTTTGTTTAATTCTTATGACATATTCTGAAAGAAAAATTCCTGCTGAAGATTTTCGTGTATGATTTATATATCAAAACGTACAATTTATTTGAAACAAATGATTAAAACTTGTCGAACAAGCACACAGATTTTCTTGTCGATCTGTTTGAATTAGATTGTCATGAAAGTTTAAGGGTGCTCTCGTCGAGGTCCGCGTTAGATAGATAATTACACTATGTCAGTGAGGTTTGGAAAACATTGTAATCTGTCGTTCATTCGCACACATCGTTCAACAACCAAAACCGCAAAATGTCAGACGCACCAGCACCAGTAGTAAAGACCCCAGCTAAGTCACCAAAGAAGAAAGTTGCAGCTAAACCAAAGAAAGTAGCTACTCATCCAAAATACAGCGAGATGGTCGGAAAGGCTATATCTGCTTTGAAAGAGCGTGGAGGCTCCAGCCGTCAAGCCATCCTTAAGTATATCTTAGCAAACTTCAGCGTTGGTAGCGATGCAAAAACAGTAAACACTCACTTGAAGTTAGCTCTGAAATCAGGAGTGAAGAGCAATAGCTTGAAACAGTCGAAGGGTACCGGCGCTTCTGGAAGCTTTAAGATTGGGGAAGTGGCTAAACCAGCTAAGAAACCAGCAAAGAAAGTAGTTAAACCTAAAGCCGCCAAGCCAAAGAAGGCAAAGACACCTACCAAAAAGACTGCCGCAAAGAAACCTGCAGCAAAGAAACCAGCAGGTGAAAAGAAAGCAGCTAAACCAAAAGCAAAGAAACCAGCTGCAAAGAAACCTGCTGCAAAACCTGCTGCCAAATCTGCAAAGAAAGCCACAAAATCTCCCAAGAAGACAAAGGCTGCAGCTAAACCAAAGAAGGCAAAGACACCAAAGAAGAAGTAAATAAAGGAAGCATCCTGATGCTTTTAAAGCTTAAACAGCCCTTTTAAGGGCTACCAAAATTTTTCAAAAAGAGTCTGAAATTGTTGCATGGTATTAGTCACAAATAAAATATAGCTTGTCCCATATTCTAAATCTCTCTGTCTTCTCTGCAATTTTTTTCTACTATAAAGTCCATGTGTACTTGCCTAGTTTTACTATCTTCCACTCTCTGGATCGTGCAGTAAGTGTTTAGTTTTGCTTCTATCTTAAACCTGAAATTTTTTTTTATACAAATTCTAGATCTGTTCAAAATTGCTACTTCCTAACTTTATATATCAAACATTTTGACACTTCTGTGTCTACGACCATATCACGTTGAAAACACCGGTTCTCGTCCGATCACCGAAGTTAAGCAACGTCGAGCCCGGTTAGTACTTGGATGGGTGACCGCCTGGGAATACCGGGTGTTGTAGACATTTTTTGTACCTATAATTTTGCATTTCTACCAAACAATTAATGTAAAGTTTTGCTTCTGAAAAAATCTGTTTTATATAAATTTCTTTTCAAAAATGCTACTACCTAACCTTATATATCAAAAATTTTAACACTTCTGTGTCTACGACCATATCACGTTGAAAACACCGGTTCTCGTCCGATCACCGAAGTTAAGCAACGTCGAGCCCGGTTAGTACTTGGATGGGTGACCGCCTGGGAATACCGGGTGTTGTAGACATTTTTTTACTTATAATTTTGCATTCCTACCAAACATAATTGTTCTATGATTTTTTTTACTAATTTACTTGGATGTAATATTCAACATATCTAGCTATCAATGAATGAAGAAAACAGAAAATAAATCATTCATAAATTTATTTATTTTTCAATACCCATCTGCATGGTGAAATATTTTTACGTGAAATACATGCAAGTCAAGTTATATACACTTAAGAATTCCACTCCTTCCACATGCATGTGGCTACATATATATATATTTTTTTTAAATTAGGTCGTCTGTGATAATATGGTATCCGCCTTTTGTCGTCATTTGAAATCGCCTCTTTCTTTTTGACCAGGGCTTATATGATTCACTATTTTTCTGAAAGAATTCTGATTAGCAAAAATTCATTATAGCAAAAACAAATAATAAACAATAAATACTAATTATAGCTTGTAAAGTTCCAGTAAAAAATTCGAATATTTGAAACGTCTTTCATCTCGGTCAAGGAAGTCCCGCTTTCGAAGTTTGCCATCTTTGTGTGCTTTCATATCGAAGGCAAAATCTAAATTTTTGGGAAGTCTCTTTATTTCTACGTATAGCTGAAAGCAAAAACATATAAAGAAATGATTTTACTACAAAGGTATATCATTTTTACGGCACAATCTAGTTTTTGTGAAATAATACAACACGTTTTCTGATGAAGAATCGCACGAGAGAAATTGACAAGTTGTACATTAATCGTAAATATTTCTTTACTCGTGGTATTTTGTTTAATTCTTATGACATATTCTGAAAGAAAAATTCCTGCTGAAGATTTTCGTGTATGATTTATATATCAAAACGTACAATTTATTTGAAACAAATGATTAAAACTTGTCGAACAAGCACACAGATTTTCTTGTCGATCTGTTTGAATTAGATTGTCATGAAAGTTTAAGGGTGCTCTCGTCGAGGTCCGCGTTAGATAGATAATTACACTATGTCAGTGAGGTTTGGAAAACATTGTAATCTGTCGTTCATTCGCACACATCGTTCAACAACCAAAACCGCAAAATGTCAGACGCACCAGCACCAGTAGTAAAGACCCCAGCTAAGTCACCAAAGAAGAAAGTTGCAGCTAAACCAAAGAAAGTAGCTACTCATCCAAAATACAGCGAGATGGTCGGAAAGGCTATATCTGCTTTGAAAGAGCGTGGAGGCTCCAGCCGTCAAGCCATCCTTAAGTATATCTTAGCAAACTTCAGCGTTGGTAGCGATGCAAAAACAGTAAACACTCACTTGAAGTTAGCTCTGAAATCAGGAGTGAAGAGCAATAGCTTGAAACAGTCGAAGGGTACCGGCGCTTCTGGAAGCTTTAAGATTGGGGAAGTGGCTAAACCAGCTAAGAAACCAGCAAAGAAAGTAGTTAAACCTAAAGCCGCCAAGCCAAAGAAGGCAAAGACACCTACCAAAAAGACTGCCGCAAAGAAACCTGCAGCAAAGAAACCAGCAGGTGAAAAGAAAGCAGCTAAACCAAAAGCAAAGAAACCAGCTGCAAAGAAACCTGCTGCAAAACCTGCTGCCAAATCTGCAAAGAAAGCCACAAAATCTCCCAAGAAGACAAAGGCTGCAGCTAAACCAAAGAAGGCAAAGACACCAAAGAAGAAGTAAATAAAGGAAGCATCCTGATGCTTTTAAAGCTTAAACAGCCCTTTTAAGGGCTACCAAAATTTTTCAAAAAGAGTCTGAAATTGTTGCATGGTATTAGTCACAAATAAAATATAGCTTGTCCCATATTCTAAATCTCTCTGTCTTCTCTGCAATTTTTTTCTACTATAAAGTCCATGTGTACTTGCCTAGTTTTACTATCTTCCACTCTCTGGATCGTGCAGTAAGTGTTTAGTTTTGCTTCTATCTTAAACCTGAAATTTTTTTTTATACAAATTCTAGATCTGTTCAAAATTGCTACTTCCTAACTTTATATATCAAACATTTTGACACTTCTGTGTCTACGACCATATCACGTTGAAAACACCGGTTCTCGTCCGATCACCGAAGTTAAGCAACGTCGAGCCCGGTTAGTACTTGGATGGGTGACCGCCTGGGAATACCGGGTGTTGTAGACATTTTTTGTACCTATAATTTTGCATTTCTACCAAACAATTAATGTAAAGTTTTGCTTCTGAAAAAATCTGTTTTATATAAATTTCTTTTCAAAAATGCTACTACCTAACCTTATATATCAAAAATTTTAACACTTCTGTGTCTACGACCATATCACGTTGAAAACACCGGTTCTCGTCCGATCACCGAAGTTAAGCAACGTCGAGCCCGGTTAGTACTTGGATGGGTGACCGCCTGGGAATACCGGGTGTTGTAGACATTTTTTTACTTATAATTTTGCATTCCTACCAAACATAATTGTTCTATGATTTTTTTTACTAATTTACTTGGATGTGATATTCAACATATCTAGCTATCAATGAATGAAGAAAACAGAAAATAAATCATTCATAAATTTATTTATTTTTCAATACCCATCTGCATGGTGAAATATTTTTACGTGAAATACATGCAAGTCAAGTTATATACACTTAAGAATTCCACTCCTTCCACATGCATGTGGCTACATATATATATATTTTTTTTAAATTAGGTCGTCTGTGATAATATGGTATCCGCCTTTTGTCGTCATTTGAAATCGCCTCTTTCTTTTTGACCAGGGCTTATATGATTCACTATTTTTCTGAAAGAATTCTGATTAGCAAAAATTCATTATAGCAAAAACAAATAATAAACAATAAATACTAATTATAGCTTGTAAAGTTCCAGTAAAAAATTCGAATATTTGAAACGTCTTTCATCTCGGTCAAGGAAGTCCCGCTTTCGAAGTTTGCCATCTTTGTGTGCTTTCATATCGAAGGCAAAATCTAAATTTTTGGGAAGTCTCTTTATTTCTACGTATATCTGAAAGCAAAAACATATAAAGAAATGATTTTACTACAAAGGTATATCATTTTTACGGCACAATCTAGTTTTTGTGAAATAATACAACACGTTTTCTGATGAAGAATCGCACGAGAGAAATTGACAAGTTGTACATTAATCGTAAATATTTCTTTACTCGTGGTATTTTGTTTAATTCTTATGACATATTCTGAAAGAAAAATTCCTGCTGAAGATTTTCGTGTATGATTTATATATCAAAACGTACAATTTATTTGAAACAAATGATTAAAACTTGTCGAACAAGCACACAGATTTTCTTGTCGATCTGTTTGAATTAGATTGTCATGAAAGTTTAAGGGTGCTCTCGTCGAGGTCCGCGTTAGATAGATAATTACACTATGTCAGTGAGGTTTGGAAAACATTGTAATCTGTCGTTCATTCGCACACATCGTTCAACAACCAAAACCGCAAAATGTCAGACGCATCAGCACCAGTAGTAAAGACCCCAGCTAAGTCACCAAAGAAGAAAGTTGCAGCTAAACCAAAGAAAGTAGCTACTCATCCAAAATACAGCGAGATGGTCGGAAAGGCTATATCTGCTTTGAAAGAGCGTGGAGGCTCCAGCCGTCAAGCCATCCTTAAGTATATCTTAGCAAACTTCAGCGTTGGTAGCGATGCAAAAACAGTAAACACTCACTTGAAGTTAGCTCTGAAATCAGGAGTGAAGAGCAATAGCTTGAAACAGTCGAAGGGTACCGGCGCTTCTGGAAGCTTTAAGATTGGGGAAGTGGCTAAACCAGCTAAGAAACCAGCAAAGAAAGTAGTTAAACCTAAAGCCGCCAAGCCAAAGAAGGCAAAGACACCTACCAAAAAGACTGCCGCAAAGAAACCTGCAGCAAAGAAACCAGCAGGTGAAAAGAAAGCAGCTAAACCAAAAGCAAAGAAACCAGCTGCAAAGAAACCTGCTGCAAAACCTGCTGCCAAATCTGCAAAGAAAGCCACAAAATCTCCCAAGAAGACAAAGGCTGCAGCTAAACCAAAGAAGGCAAAGACACCAAAGAAGAAGTAAATAAAGGAAGCATCCTGATGCTTTTAAAGCTTAAACAGCCCTTTTAAGGGCTACCAAAATTTTTCAAAAAGAGTCTGAAATTGTTGCATGGTATTAGTCACAAATAAAATATAGCTTGTCCCATATTCTAAATCTCTCTGTCTTCTCTGCAATTTTTTTCTACTATAAAGTCCATGTGTACTTGCCTAGTTTTACTATCTTCCACTCTCTGGATCGTGCAGTAAGTGTTTAGTTTTGCTTCTATCTTAAACCTGAAATTTTTTTTTATACAAATTCTAGATCTGTTCAAAATTGCTACTTCCTAACTTTATATATCAAACATTTTGACACTTCTGTGTCTACGACCATATCACGTTGAAAACACCGGTTCTCGTCCGATCACCGAAGTTAAGCAACGTCGAGCCCGGTTAGTACTTGGATGGGTGACCGCCTGGGAATACCGGGTGTTGTAGACATTTTTTGTACCTATAATTTTGCATTTCTACCAAACAATTAATGTAAAGTTTTGCTTCTGAAAAAATCTGTTTTATATAAATTTCTTTTCAAAAATGCTACTACCTAACCTTATATATCAAAAATTTTAACACTTCTGTGTCTACGACCATATCACGTTGAAAACACCGGTTCTCGTCCGATCACCGAAGTTAAGCAACGTCGAGCCCGGTTAGTACTTGGATGGGTGACCGCCTGGGAATACCGGGTGTTGTAGACATTTTTTTACTTATAATTTTGCATTCCTACCAAACATAATTGTTCTATGATTTTTTTTACTAATTTACTTGGATGTAATATTCAACATATCTAGCTATCAATGAATGAAGAAAACAGAAAATAAATCATTCATAAATTTATTTATTTTTCAATACCCATCTGCATGGTGAAATATTTTTACGTGAAATACATGCAAGTCAAGTTATATACACTTAAGAATTCCACTCCTTCCACATGCATGTGGCTACATATATATATTTTTTTTTTAAATTAGGTCGTCTGTGATAATATGGTATCCGCCTTTTGTCGTCATTTGAAATCGCCTCTTTCTTTTTGACCAGGGCTTATATGATTCACTATTTTTCTGAAAGAATTCTGATTAGCAAAAATTCATTATAGCAAAAACAAATAATAAACAATAAATACTAATTATAGCTTGTAAAGTTCCAGTAAAAAATTCGAATATTTGAAACGTCTTTCATCTCGGTCAAGGAAGTCCCGCTTTCGAAGTTTGCCATCTTTGTGTGCTTTCATATCGAAGGCAAAATCTAAATTTTTGGGAAGTCTCTTTATTTCTACGTATATCTGAAAGCAAAAACATATAAAGAAATGATTTTACTACAAAGGTATATCATTTTTACGGCACAATCTAGTTTTTGTGAAATAATACAACACGTTTTCTGATGAAGAATCGCACGAGAGAAATTGACAAGTTGTACATTAATCGTAAATATTTCTTTACTCGTGGTATTTTGTTTAATTCTTATGACATATTCTGAAAGAAAAATTCCTGCTGAAGATTTTCGTGTATGATTTATATATCAAAACGTACAATTTATTTGAAACAAATGATTAAAACTTGTCGAACAAGCACACAGATTTTCTTGTCGATCTGTTTGAATTAGATTGTCATGAAAGTTTAAGGGTGCTCTCGTCGAGGTCCGCGTTAGATAGATAATTACACTATGTCAGTGAGGTTTGGAAAACATTGTAATCTGTCGTTCATTCGCACACATCGTTCAACAACCAAAACCGCAAAATGTCAGACGCACCAGCACCAGTAGTAAAGACCCCAGCTAAGTCACCAAAGAAGAAAGTTGCAGCTAAACCAAAGAAAGTAGCTACTCATCCAAAATACAGCGAGATGGTCGGAAAGGCTATATCTGCTTTGAAAGAGCGTGGAGGCTCCAGCCGTCAAGCCATCCTTAAGTATATCTTAGCAAACTTCAGCGTTGGTAGCGATGCAAAAACAGTAAACACTCACTTGAAGTTAGCTCTGAAATCAGGAGTGAAGAGCAATAGCTTGAAACAGTCGAAGGGTACCGGCGCTTCTGGAAGCTTTAAGATTGGGGAAGTGGCTAAACCAGCTAAGAAACCAGCAAAGAAAGTAGTTAAACCTAAAGCCGCCAAGCCAAAGAAGGCAAAGACACCTACCAAAAAGACTGCCGCAAAGAAACCTGCAGCAAAGAAACCAGCAGGTGAAAAGAAAGCAGCTAAACCAAAAGCAAAGAAACCAGCTGCAAAGAAACCTGCTGCAAAACCTGCTGCCAAATCTGCAAAGAAAGCCACAAAATCTCCCAAGAAGACAAAGGCTGCAGCTAAACCAAAGAAGGCAAAGACACCAAAGAAGAAGTAAATAAAGGAAGCATCCTGATGCTTTTAAAGCTTAAACAGCCCTTTTAAGGGCTACCAAAATTTTTCAAAAAGAGTCTGAAATTGTTGCATGGTATTAGTCACAAATAAAATATAGCTTGTCCCATATTCTAAATCTCTCTGTCTTCTCTGCAATTTTTTTCTACTATAAAGTCCATGTGTACTTGCCTAGTTTTACTATCTTCCACTCTCTGGATCGTGCAGTAAGTGTTTAGTTTTGCTTCTATCTTAAACCTGAAATTTTTTTTTATACAAATTCTAGATCTGTTCAAAATTGCTACTTCCTAACTTTATATATCAAACATTTTGACACTTCTGTGTCTACGACCATATCACGTTGAAAACACCGGTTCTCGTCCGATCACCGAAGTTAAGCAACGTCGAGCCCGGTTAGTACTTGGATGGGTGACCGCCTGGGAATACCGGGTGTTGTAGACATTTTTTGTACCTATAATTTTGCATTTCTACCAAACAATTAATGTAAAGTTTTGCTTCTGAAAAAATCTGTTTTATATAAATTTCTTTTCAAAAATGCTACTACCTAACCTTATATATCAAAAATTTTAACACTTCTGTGTCTACGACCATATCACGTTGAAAACACCGGTTCTCGTCCGATCACCGAAGTTAAGCAACGTCGAGCCCGGTTAGTACTTGGATGGGTGACCGCCTGGGAATACCGGGTGTTGTAGACATTTTTTTACTTATAATTTTGCATTCCTACCAAACATAATTGTTCTATGATTTTTTTTACTAATTTACTTGGATGTAATATTCAACATATCTAGCTATCAATGAATGAAGAAAACAGAAAATAAATCATTCATAAATTTATTTATTTTTCAATACCCATCTGCATGGTGAAATATTTTTACGTGAAATACATGCAAGTCAAGTTATATACACTTAAGAATTCCACTCCTTCCACATGCATGTGGCTACATATATATTTTTTTTTTTTAAATTAGGTCGTCTGTGATAATATGGTATCCGCCTTTTGTCGTCATTTGAAATCGCCTCTTTCTTTTTGACCAGGGCTTATATGATTCACTATTTTTCTGAAAGAATTCTGATTAGCAAAAATTCATTATAGCAAAAACAAATAATAAACAATAAATACTAATTATAGCTTGTAAAGTTCCAGTAAAAAATTCGAATATTTGAAACGTCTTTCATCTCGGTCAAGGAAGTCCCGCTTTCGAAGTTTGCCATCTTTGTGTGCTTTCATATCGAAGGCAAAATCTAAATTTTTGGGAAGTCTCTTTATTTCTACGTATATCTGAAAGCAAAAACATATAAAGAAATGATTTTACTACAAAGGTATATCATTTTTACGGCACAATCTAGTTTTTGTGAAATAATACAACACGTTTTCTGATGAAGAATCGCACGAGAGAAATTGACAAGTTGTACATTAATCGTAAATATTTCTTTACTCGTGGTATTTTGTTTAATTCTTATGACATATTCTGAAAGAAAAATTCCTGCTGAAGATTTTCGTGTATGATTTATATATCAAAACGTACAATTTATTTGAAACAAATGATTAAAACTTGTCGAACAAGCACACAGATTTTCTTGTCGATCTGTTTGAATTAGATTGTCATGAAAGTTTAAGGGTGCTCTCGTCGAGGTCCGCGTTAGATAGATAATTACACTATGTCAGTGAGGTTTGGAAAACATTGTAATCTGTCGTTCATTCGCACACATCGTTCAACAACCAAAACCGCAAAATGTCAGACGCACCAGCACCAGTAGTAAAGACCCCAGCTAAGTCACCAAAGAAGAAAGTTGCAGCTAAACCAAAGAAAGTAGCTACTCATCCAAAATACAGCGAGATGGTCGGAAAGGCTATATCTGCTTTGAAAGAGCGTGGAGGCTCCAGCCGTCAAGCCATCCTTAAGTATATCTTAGCAAACTTCAGCGTTGGTAGCGATGCAAAAACAGTAAACACTCACTTGAAGTTAGCTCTGAAATCAGGAGTGAAGAGCAATAGCTTGAAACAGTCGAAGGGTACCGGCGCTTCTGGAAGCTTTAAGATTGGGGAAGTGGCTAAACCAGCTAAGAAACCAGCAAAGAAAGTAGTTAAACCTAAAGCCGCCAAGCCAAAGAAGGCAAAGACACCTACCAAAAAGACTGCCGCAAAGAAACCTGCAGCAAAGAAACCAGCAGGTGAAAAGAAAGCAGCTAAACCAAAAGCAAAGAAACCAGCTGCAAAGAAACCTGCTGCAAAACCTGCTGCCAAATCTGCAAAGAAAGCCACAAAATCTCCCAAGAAGACAAAGGCTGCAGCTAAACCAAAGAAGGCAAAGACACCAAAGAAGAAGTAAATAAAGGAAGCATCCTGATGCTTTTAAAGCTTAAACAGCCCTTTTAAGGGCTACCAAAATTTTTCAAAAAGAGTCTGAAATTGTTGCATGGTATTAGTCACAAATAAAATATAGCTTGTCCCATATTCTAAATCTCTCTGTCTTCTCTGCAATTTTTTTCTACTATAAAGTCCATGTGTACTTGCCTAGTTTTACTATCTTCCACTCTCTGGATCGTGCAGTAAGTGTTTAGTTTTGCTTCTATCTTAAACCTGAAATTTTTTTTTATACAAATTCTAGATCTGTTCAAAATTGCTACTTCCTAACTTTATATATCAAACATTTTGACACTTCTGTGTCTACGACCATATCACGTTGAAAACACCGGTTCTCGTCCGATCACCGAAGTTAAGCAACGTCGAGCCCGGTTAGTACTTGGATGGGTGACCGCCTGGGAATACCGGGTGTTGTAGACATTTTTTGTACCTATAATTTTGCATTTCTACCAAACAATTAATGTAAAGTTTTGCTTCTGAAAAAATCTGTTTTATATAAATTTCTTTTCAAAAATGCTACTACCTAACCTTATATATCAAAAATTTTAACACTTCTGTGTCTACGACCATATCACGTTGAAAACACCGGTTCTCGTCCGATCACCGAAGTTAAGCAACGTCGAGCCCGGTTAGTACTTGGATGGGTGACCGCCTGGGAATACCGGGTGTTGTAGACATTTTTTTACTTATAATTTTGCATTCCTACCAAACATAATTGTTCTATGATTTTTTTTACTAATTTACTTGGATGTAATATTCAACATATCTAGCTATCAATGAATGAAGAAAACAGAAAATAAATCATTCATAAATTTATTTATTTTTCAATACCCATCTGCATGGTGAAATATTTTTACGTGAAATACATGCAAGTCAAGTTATATACACTTAAGAATTCCACTCCTTCCACATGCATGTGGCTACATATATATATATTTTTTTTTTAAATTAGGTCGTCTGTGATAATATGGTATCCGCCTTTTGTCGTCATTTGAAATCGCCTCTTTCTTTTTGACCAGGGCTTATATGATTCACTATTTTTCTGAAAGAATTCTGATTAGCAAAAATTCATTATAGCAAAAACAAATAATAAACAATAAATACTAATTATAGCTTGTAAAGTTCCAGTAAAAAATTCGAATATTTGAAACGTCTTTCATCTCGGTCAAGGAAGTCCCGCTTTCGAAGTTTGCCATCTTTGTGTGCTTTCATATCGAAGGCAAAATCTAAATTTTTGGGAAGTCTCTTTATTTCTACGTATATCTGAAAGCAAAAACATATAAAGAAATGATTTTACTACAAAGGTATATCATTTTTACGGCACAATCTAGTTTTTGTGAAATAATACAACACGTTTTCTGATGAAGAATCGCACGAGAGAAATTGACAAGTTGTACATTAATCGTAAATATTTCTTTACTCGTGGTATTTTGTTTAATTCTTATGACATATTCTGAAAGAAAAATTCCTGCTGAAGATTTTCGTGTATGATTTATATATCAAAACGTACAATTTATTTGAAACAAATGATTAAAACTTGTCGAACAAGCACACAGATTTTCTTGTCGATCTGTTTGAATTAGATTGTCATGAAAGTTTAAGGGTGCTCTCGTCGAGGTCCGCGTTAGATAGATAATTACACTATGTCAGTGAGGTTTGGAAAACATTGTAATCTGTCGTTCATTCGCACACATCGTTCAACAACCAAAACCGCAAAATGTCAGACGCACCAGCACCAGTAGTAAAGACCCCAGCTAAGTCACCAAAGAAGAAAGTTGCAGCTAAACCAAAGAAAGTAGCTACTCATCCAAAATACAGCGAGATGGTCGGAAAGGCTATATCTGCTTTGAAAGAGCGTGGAGGCTCCAGCCGTCAAGCCATCCTTAAGTATATCTTAGCAAACTTCAGCGTTGGTAGCGATGCAAAAACAGTAAACACTCACTTGAAGTTAGCTCTGAAATCAGGAGTGAAGAGCAATAGCTTGAAACAGTCGAAGGGTACCGGCGCTTCTGGAAGCTTTAAGATTGGGGAAGTGGCTAAACCAGCTAAGAAACCAGCAAAGAAAGTAGTTAAACCTAAAGCCGCCAAGCCAAAGAAGGCAAAGACACCTACCAAAAAGACTGCCGCAAAGAAACCTGCAGCAAAGAAACCAGCAGGTGAAAAGAAAGCAGCTAAACCAAAAGCAAAGAAACCAGCTGCAAAGAAACCTGCTGCAAAACCTGCTGCCAAATCTGCAAAGAAAGCCACAAAATCTCCCAAGAAGACAAAGGCTGCAGCTAAACCAAAGAAGGCAAAGACACCAAAGAAGAAGTAAATAAAGGAAGCATCCTGATGCTTTTAAAGCTTAAACAGCCCTTTTAAGGGCTACCAAAATTTTTCAAAAAGAGTCTGAAATTGTTGCATGGTATTAGTCACAAATAAAATATAGCTTGTCCCATATTCTAAATCTCTCTGTCTTCTCTGCAATTTTTTTCTACTATAAAGTCCATGTGTACTTGCCTAGTTTTACTATCTTCCACTCTCTGGATCGTGCAGTAAGTGTTTAGTTTTGCTTCTATCTTAAACCTGAAATTTTTTTTTATACAAATTCTAGATCTGTTCAAAATTGCTACTTCCTAACTTTATATATCAAACATTTTGACACTTCTGTGTCTACGACCATATCACGTTGAAAACACCGGTTCTCGTCCGATCACCGAAGTTAAGCAACGTCGAGCCCGGTTAGTACTTGGATGGGTGACCGCCTGGGAATACCGGGTGTTGTAGACATTTTTTGTACCTATAATTTTGCATTTCTACCAAACAATTAATGTAAAGTTTTGCTTCTGAAAAAATCTGTTTTATATAAATTTCTTTTCAAAAATGCTACTACCTAACCTTATATATCAAAAATTTTAACACTTCTGTGTCTACGACCATATCACGTTGAAAACACCGGTTCTCGTCCGATCACCGAAGTTAAGCAACGTCGAGCCCGGTTAGTACTTGGATGGGTGACCGCCTGGGAATACCGGGTGTTGTAGACATTTTTTTACTTATAATTTTGCATTCCTACCAAACATAATTGTTCTATGATTTTTTTTACTAATTTACTTGGATGTAATATTCAACATATCTAGCTATCAATGAATGAAGAAAACAGAAAATAAATCATTCATAAATTTATTTATTTTTCAATACCCATCTGCATGGTGAAATATTTTTACGTGAAATACATGCAAGTCAAGTTATATACACTTAAGAATTCCACTCCTTCCACATGCATGTGGCTACATATATATATATTTTTTTTTTAAATTAGGTCGTCTGTGATAATATGGTATCCGCCTTTTGTCGTCATTTGAAATCGCCTCTTTCTTTTTGACCAGGGCTTATATGATTCACTATTTTTCTGAAAGAATTCTGATTAGCAAAAATTCATTATAGCAAAAACAAATAATAAACAATAAATACTAATTATAGCTTGTAAAGTTCCAGTAAAAAATTCGAATATTTGAAACGTCTTTCATCTCGGTCAAGGAAGTCCCGCTTTCGAAGTTTGCCATCTTTGTGTGCTTTCATATCGAAGGCAAAATCTAAATTTTTGGGAAGTCTCTTTATTTCTACGTATATCTGAAAGCAAAAACATATAAAGAAATGATTTTACTACAAAGGTATATCATTTTTACGGCACAATCTAGTTTTTGTGAAATAATACAACACGTTTTCTGATGAAGAATCGCACGAGAGAAATTGACAAGTTGTACATTAATCGTAAATATTTCTTTACTCGTGGTATTTTGTTTAATTCTTATGACATATTCTGAAAGAAAAATTCCTGCTGAAGATTTTCGTGTATGATTTATATATCAAAACGTACAATTTATTTGAAACAAATGATTAAAACTTGTCGAACAAGCACACAGATTTTCTTGTCGATCTGTTTGAATTAGATTGTCATGAAAGTTTAAGGGTGCTCTCGTCGAGGTCCGCGTTAGATAGATAATTACACTATGTCAGTGAGGTTTGGAAAACATTGTAATCTGTCGTTCATTCGCACACATCGTTCAACAACCAAAACCGCAAAATGTCAGACGCACCAGCACCAGTAGTAAAGACCCCAGCTAAGTCACCAAAGAAGAAAGTTGCAGCTAAACCAAAGAAAGTAGCTACTCATCCAAAATACAGCGAGATGGTCGGAAAGGCTATATCTGCTTTGAAAGAGCGTGGAGGCTCCAGCCGTCAAGCCATCCTTAAGTATATCTTAGCAAACTTCAGCGTTGGTAGCGATGCAAAAACAGTAAACACTCACTTGAAGTTAGCTCTGAAATCAGGAGTGAAGAGCAATAGCTTGAAACAGTCGAAGGGTACCGGCGCTTCTGGAAGCTTTAAGATTGGGGAAGTGGCTAAACCAGCTAAGAAACCAGCAAAGAAAGTAGTTAAACCTAAAGCCGCCAAGCCAAAGAAGGCAAAGACACCTACCAAAAAGACTGCCGCAAAGAAACCTGCAGCAAAGAAACCAGCAGGTGAAAAGAAAGCAGCTAAACCAAAAGCAAAGAAACCAGCTGCAAAGAAACCTGCTGCAAAACCTGCTGCCAAATCTGCAAAGAAAGCCACAAAATCTCCCAAGAAGACAAAGGCTGCAGCTAAACCAAAGAAGGCAAAGACACCAAAGAAGAAGTAAATAAAGGAAGCATCCTGATGCTTTTAAAGCTTAAACAGCCCTTTTAAGGGCTACCAAAATTTTTCAAAAAGAGTCTGAAATTGTTGCATGGTATTAGTCACAAATAAAATATAGCTTGTCCCATATTCTAAATCTCTCTGTCTTCTCTGCAATTTTTTTCTACTATAAAGTCCATGTGTACTTGCCTAGTTTTACTATCTTCCACTCTCTGGATCGTGCAGTAAGTGTTTAGTTTTGCTTCTATCTTAAACCTGAAATTTTTTTTTATACAAATTCTAGATCTGTTCAAAATTGCTACTTCCTAACTTTATATATCAAACATTTTGACACTTCTGTGTCTACGACCATATCACGTTGAAAACACCGGTTCTCGTCCGATCACCGAAGTTAAGCAACGTCGAGCCCGGTTAGTACTTGGATGGGTGACCGCCTGGGAATACCGGGTGTTGTAGACATTTTTTGTACCTATAATTTTGCATTTCTACCAAACAATTAATGTAAAGTTTTGCTTCTGAAAAAATCTGTTTTATATAAATTTCTTTTCAAAAATGCTACTACCTAACCTTATATATCAAAAATTTTAACACTTCTGTGTCTACGACCATATCACGTTGAAAACACCGGTTCTCGTCCGATCACCGAAGTTAAGCAACGTCGAGCCCGGTTAGTACTTGGATGGGTGACCGCCTGGGAATACCGGGTGTTGTAGACATTTTTTTACTTATAATTTTGCATTCCTACCAAACATAATTGTTCTATGATTTTTTTTACTAATTTACTTGGATGTAATATTCAACATATCTAGCTATCAATGAATGAAGAAAACAGAAAATAAATCATTCATAAATTTATTTATTTTTCAATACCCATCTGCATGGTGAAATATTTTTACGTGAAATACATGCAAGTCAAGTTATATACACTTAAGAATTCCACTCCTTCCACATGCATGTGGCTACATATATATATATTTTTTTTTTAAATTAGGTCGTCTGTGATAATATGGTATCCGCCTTTTGTCGTCATTTGAAATCGCCTCTTTCTTTTTGACCAGGGCTTATATGATTCACTATTTTTCTGAAAGAATTCTGATTAGCAAAAATTCATTATAGCAAAAACAAATAATAAACAATAAATACTAATTATAGCTTGTAAAGTTCCAGTAAAAAATTCGAATATTTGAAACGTCTTTCATCTCGGTCAAGGAAGTCCCGCTTTCGAAGTTTGCCATCTTTGTGTGCTTTCATATCGAAGGCAAAATCTAAATTTTTGGGAAGTCTCTTTATTTCTACGTATATCTGAAAGCAAAAACATATAAAGAAATGATTTTACTACAAAGGTATATCATTTTTACGGCACAATCTAGTTTTTGTGAAATAATACAACACGTTTTCTGATGAAGAATCGCACGAGAGAAATTGACAAGTTGTACATTAATCGTAAATATTTCTTTACTCGTGGTATTTTGTTTAATTCTTATGACATATTCTGAAAGAAAAATTCCTGCTGAAGATTTTCGTGTATGATTTATATATCAAAACGTACAATTTATTTGAAACAAATGATTAAAACTTGTCGAACAAGCACACAGATTTTCTTGTCGATCTGTTTGAATTAGATTGTCATGAAAGTTTAAGGGTGCTCTCGTCGAGGTCCGCGTTAGATAGATAATTACACTATGTCAGTGAGGTTTGGAAAACATTGTAATCTGTCGTTCATTCGCACACATCGTTCAACAACCAAAACCGCAAAATGTCAGACGCACCAGCACCAGTAGTAAAGACCCCAGCTAAGTCACCAAAGAAGAAAGTTGCAGCTAAACCAAAGAAAGTAGCTACTCATCCAAAATACAGCGAGATGGTCGGAAAGGCTATATCTGCTTTGAAAGAGCGTGGAGGCTCCAGCCGTCAAGCCATCCTTAAGTATATCTTAGCAAACTTCAGCGTTGGTAGCGATGCAAAAACAGTAAACACTCACTTGAAGTTAGCTCTGAAATCAGGAGTGAAGAGCAATAGCTTGAAACAGTCGAAGGGTACCGGCGCTTCTGGAAGCTTTAAGATTGGGGAAGTGGCTAAACCAGCTAAGAAACCAGCAAAGAAAGTAGTTAAACCTAAAGCCGCCAAGCCAAAGAAGGCAAAGACACCTACCAAAAAGACTGCCGCAAAGAAACCTGCAGCAAAGAAACCAGCAGGTGAAAAGAAAGCAGCTAAACCAAAAGCAAAGAAACCAGCTGCAAAGAAACCTGCTGCAAAACCTGCTGCCAAATCTGCAAAGAAAGCCACAAAATCTCCCAAGAAGACAAAGGCTGCAGCTAAACCAAAGAAGGCAAAGACACCAAAGAAGAAGTAAATAAAGGAAGCATCCTGATGCTTTTAAAGCTTAAACAGCCCTTTTAAGGGCTACCAAAATTTTTCAAAAAGAGTCTGAAATTGTTGCATGGTATTAGTCACAAATAAAATATAGCTTGTCCCATATTCTAAATCTCTCTGTCTTCTCTGCAATTTTTTTCTACTATAAAGTCCATGTGTACTTGCCTAGTTTTACTATCTTCCACTCTCTGGATCGTGCAGTAAGTGTTTAGTTTTGCTTCTATCTTAAACCTGAAATTTTTTTTTATACAAATTCTAGATCTGTTCAAAATTGCTACTTCCTAACTTTATATATCAAACATTTTGACACTTCTGTGTCTACGACCATATCACGTTGAAAACACCGGTTCTCGTCCGATCACCGAAGTTAAGCAACGTCGAGCCCGGTTAGTACTTGGATGGGTGACCGCCTGGGAATACCGGGTGTTGTAGACATTTTTTGTACCTATAATTTTGCATTTCTACCAAACAATTAATGTAAAGTTTTGCTTCTGAAAAAATCTGTTTTATATAAATTTCTTTTCAAAAATGCTACTACCTAACCTTATATATCAAAAATTTTAACACTTCTGTGTCTACGACCATATCACGTTGAAAACACCGGTTCTCGTCCGATCACCGAAGTTAAGCAACGTCGAGCCCGGTTAGTACTTGGATGGGTGACCGCCTGGGAATACCGGGTGTTGTAGACATTTTTTTACTTATAATTTTGCATTCCTACCAAACATAATTGTTCTATGATTTTTTTTACTAATTTACTTGGATGTAATATTCAACATATCTAGCTATCAATGAATGAAGAAAACAGAAAATAAATCATTCATAAATTTATTTATTTTTCAATACCCATCTGCATGGTGAAATATTTTTACGTGAAATACATGCAAGTCAAGTTATATACACTTAAGAATTCCACTCCTTCCACATGCATGTGGCTACATATATATATTTTTTTTTTAAATTAGGTCGTCTGTGATAATATGGTATCCGCCTTTTGTCGTCATTTGAAATCGCCTCTTTCTTTTTGACCAGGGCTTATATGATTCACTATTTTTCTGAAAGAATTCTGATTAGCAAAAATTCATTATAGCAAAAACAAATAATAAACAATAAATACTAATTATAGCTTGTAAAGTTCCAGTAAAAAATTCGAATATTTGAAACGTCTTTCATCTCGGTCAAGGAAGTCCCGCTTTCGAAGTTTGCCATCTTTGTGTGCTTTCATATCGAAGGCAAAATCTAAATTTTTGGGAAGTCTCTTTATTTCTACGTATATCTGAAAGCAAAAACATATAAAGAAATGATTTTACTACAAAGGTATATCATTTTTACGGCACAATCTAGTTTTTGTGAAATAATACAACACGTTTTCTGATGAAGAATCGCACGAGAGAAATTGACAAGTTGTACATTAATCGTAAATATTTCTTTACTCGTGGTATTTTGTTTAATTCTTATGACATATTCTGAAAGAAAAATTCCTGCTGAAGATTTTCGTGTATGATTTATATATCAAAACGTACAATTTATTTGAAACAAATGATTAAAACTTGTCGAACAAGCACACAGATTTTCTTGTCGATCTGTTTGAATTAGATTGTCATGAAAGTTTAAGGGTGCTCTCGTCGAGGTCCGCGTTAGATAGATAATTACACTATGTCAGTGAGGTTTGGAAAACATTGTAATCTGTCGTTCATTCGCACACATCGTTCAACAACCAAAACCGCAAAATGTCAGACGCACCAGCACCAGTAGTAAAGACCCCAGCTAAGTCACCAAAGAAGAAAGTTGCAGCTAAACCAAAGAAAGTAGCTACTCATCCAAAATACAGCGAGATGGTCGGAAAGGCTATATCTGCTTTGAAAGAGCGTGGAGGCTCCAGCCGTCAAGCCATCCTTAAGTATATCTTAGCAAACTTCAGCGTTGGTAGCGATGCAAAAACAGTAAACACTCACTTGAAGTTAGCTCTGAAATCAGGAGTGAAGAGCAATAGCTTGAAACAGTCGAAGGGTACCGGCGCTTCTGGAAGCTTTAAGATTGGGGAAGTGGCTAAACCAGCTAAGAAACCAGCAAAGAAAGTAGTTAAACCTAAAGCCGCCAAGCCAAAGAAGGCAAAGACACCTACCAAAAAGACTGCCGCAAAGAAACCTGCAGCAAAGAAACCAGCAGGTGAAAAGAAAGCAGCTAAACCAAAAGCAAAGAAACCAGCTGCAAAGAAACCTGCTGCAAAACCTGCTGCCAAATCTGCAAAGAAAGCCACAAAATCTCCCAAGAAGACAAAGGCTGCAGCTAAACCAAAGAAGGCAAAGACACCAAAGAAGAAGTAAATAAAGGAAGCATCCTGATGCTTTTAAAGCTTAAACAGCCCTTTTAAGGGCTACCAAAATTTTTCAAAAAGAGTCTGAAATTGTTGCATGGTATTAGTCACAAATAAAATATAGCTTGTCCCATATTCTAAATCTCTCTGTCTTCTCTGCAATTTTTTTCTACTATAAAGTCCATGTGTACTTGCCTAGTTTTACTATCTTCCACTCTCTGGATCGTGCAGTAAGTGTTTAGTTTTGCTTCTATCTTAAACCTGAAATTTTTTTTTATACAAATTCTAGATCTGTTCAAAATTGCTACTTCCTAACTTTATATATCAAACATTTTGACACTTCTGTGTCTACGACCATATCACGTTGAAAACACCGGTTCTCGTCCGATCACCGAAGTTAAGCAACGTCGAGCCCGGTTAGTACTTGGATGGGTGACCGCCTGGGAATACCGGGTGTTGTAGACATTTTTTGTACCTATAATTTTGCATTTCTACCAAACAATTAATGTAAAGTTTTGCTTCTGAAAAAATCTGTTTTATATAAATTTCTTTTCAAAAATGCTACTACCTAACCTTATATATCAAAAATTTTAACACTTCTGTGTCTACGACCATATCACGTTGAAAACACCGGTTCTCGTCCGATCACCGAAGTTAAGCAACGTCGAGCCCGGTTAGTACTTGGATGGGTGACCGCCTGGGAATACCGGGTGTTGTAGACATTTTTTTACTTATAATTTTGCATTCCTACCAAACATAATTGTTCTATGATTTTTTTTACTAATTTACTTGGATGTAATATTCAACATATCTAGCTATCAATGAATGAAGAAAACAGAAAATAAATCATTCATAAATTTATTTATTTTTCAATACCCATCTGCATGGTGAAATATTTTTACGTGAAATACATGCAAGTCAAGTTATATACACTTAAGAATTCCACTCCTTCCACATGCATGTGGCTACATATATATATTTTTTTTTTAAATTAGGTCGTCTGTGATAATATGGTATCCGCCTTTTGTCGTCATTTGAAATCGCCTCTTTCTTTTTGACCAGGGCTTATATGATTCACTATTTTTCTGAAAGAATTCTGATTAGCAAAAATTCATTATAGCAAAAACAAATAATAAACAATAAATACTAATTATAGCTTGTAAAGTTCCAGTAAAAAATTCGAATATTTGAAACGTCTTTCATCTCGGTCAAGGAAGTCCCGCTTTCGAAGTTTGCCATCTTTGTGTGCTTTCATATCGAAGGCAAAATCTAAATTTTTGGGAAGTCTCTTTATTTCTACGTATATCTGAAAGCAAAAACATATAAAGAAATGATTTTACTACAAAGGTATATCAT
Source organism: Mytilus edulis (assembly GCF_963676685.1). NCBI lineage: Eukaryota > Metazoa > Mollusca > Bivalvia > Mytilida > Mytilidae > Mytilus > Mytilus edulis. The sequence continues at coordinate 74,652 of NW_027268638.1, read as the reverse complement.
TTTTACGGCACAATCTAGTTTTTGTGAAATAATACAACACGTTTTCTGATGAAGAATCGCACGAGAGAAATTGACAAGTTGTACATTAATCGTAAATATTTCTTTACTCGTGGTATTTTGTTTAATTCTTATGACATATTCTGAAAGAAAAATTCCTGCTGAAGATTTTCGTGTATGATTTATATATCAAAACGTACAATTTATTTGAAACAAATGATTAAAACTTGTCGAACAAGCACACAGATTTTCTTGTCGATCTGTTTGAATTAGATTGTCATGAAAGTTTAAGGGTGCTCTCGTCGAGGTCCGCGTTAGATAGATAATTACACTATGTCAGTGAGGTTTGGAAAATATTTCAGATATCCGCAAAACTATAATTGAACCATCAAGTCAAGACATAAGTGATTTAAAAAACTGGGAAAACCTAATCACAGAGATACGGCATATAGCGGACAAACATGGGGATATCTCTGTTCCCATCATGAGACTCTTTCAAAAATTTGTCAGAGAGCAATTTAGTAAAGAAATAACAGTTGACGTCATTTAAAGATAATATAAGCAACAATTAATTTAAATAATTAATTAACCGTAATGGGGCTACACATTTTACAGTGGAATGCGCGATCACTTTATGCGAACGCTAATTCCCTCAAACATTACTTAGACACACATAATAACCCAGAAATTATTTGTGTACAAGAAACTCGTTTTAAAGATAATAGGTACATAAAACTACAAGGCTACCACCCACCAATCATTCGAAATAGAAAGACACCGATTCAACCTAAAGGTAAAAATAAAAAGAAACCTCAAATAGGAGGAGGAGTAGCAATTTATGTTTCGATTCAAGTTAATTTTTCACAACTTAATTTTAATACTGATAACATAGAAGTAGTAGGCGTATCTGTAAACTGTCAAAATAATAAGATTAATATAGTTAATGTGTATAGACCCCCTAGTCAAGATATTAAATTTGATGAATATCAAGAAGTTTTGCATAACTTATCAGATAATATAGTGCTACTTGGAGATTTTAATAGTAGATCCTCGATGTGGGGGTCTAGCACAACAGATAGCAATGGTAACATAATTGAAAAAGTCATAGATCAAAATAACATGATAATTTTAAACGACGGTACAGGAACATATCAAACTGTAACAGGCAACCGAACACAAATAGATCTAACATTAGTCTCCGCATCGTTAGCCAATGACAGTCAATGGTCAGTTTTAGATGAGCAACTAGGTTCTGATCACTTCCCAGTACTCACCGTATTAAATGCAAAACCGGTTAAAAATAAAGTTTGCACTCCACAAAGGTGGGTGTACGATAAAGCTGACTGGCACAGGTTCACTACCCTTTGTAACGAAATAAATATAGATAATATCAAACATGACGATATTGAAATCTTTAATCAAAATCTTTGTGAAGTGGTGACTAAAATCGCAGATGAAACAATCCCAAAAACCAGTGGTACTATACATACAAGAAAAAACTGTCCCTGGTGGAACGATGATTGCACAAATGCCAAAAAAAATAAGCGTCATAAACATAGGGTATATGATAAATCAAAATCAGAAGAAAATCATGAATTATATAAAACTGCAGTCAAGGAGTTTAAACGTGTCACAGATAAGGCAAAAACTGACTACTGGCAAAATTTCTGTGACAAACTAAACTATAAAACTAACGTAAAAACAGTTTGGAACACAGTTAAAGGTCTTAAAGGGGCAAAATCATCCACCCTACCTACACTTATTAATGACACCAAACAAGCGGTTTCTAATGTAGATAAAGCAAACATGCTCGCCGGAACTTTTGCAGAAGCATCCAGTGACAATAACCTAGATCCCAAATTCAGAACTCATAAATTAAAAACCGAAATAGAAAATCCGATTAATAGGGATGATGATGAGCAACATAATAGGTCAAAATTTAATATACCATTCAACAAAAACGAACTTTATAAGGTGCTTAAGACTAAAAAGACAACTGCGCCCGGTGATGACCGTATAACATATGAAATGTTCAAGCATATGCCTGAAAGTATGATCGATATTATGTTACAATTAATAAATAAAGTGTGGGTAACTGGTCAACTTCCCCACAGCTGGAAACATGCAAATGTAATCCCTATACTAAAACCTAATAAAAATAAATCTGACCCTAAATCCTACAGACCGATTTCTCTTACATCAAATTTTTGTAAACTAATGGAAAGCATGGTTAATGTTAGACTTAAACATCTACTAACGGAGAAAAATATAATAGATGAAACACAAAGTGGGTTCCGTGAAGGTCGCTCCACATTAGACCACTTACTGCGACTTGAGACAGACATTAAAAAAGCTAAAGTTCGTAAACAATTTCTACTAGCCATATTTCTCGATATTGAAAAGGCATTTGACTTAGTATGGCGTTTTGGTCTATTAAAAAAGTGCAAAGATTACGGTATAAATGGGAGATTATTTAACTTCATAAAAGACTTTTTGCAAGATAGAAAAATTCAAGTTAAAGTAAATCAAGAATCCTCAGACGAATATGATCTTAACAATGGTATCCCGCAAGGTAGTGTCATCAGTCCCACATTATTTAACATCATGATAAATGATCTAGTAGGTCTGGCAAAAAAACCCGCAGTAATGTCACAATTTGCTGACGACAGTGCTATGTGGTACCGAGGTGGAAATATTAAACATTTAACAAAAAAAATGCAAGAAACCCTTAATAACATAAGTGCATGGTCTAAAAAATGGGGTTTTAAGATATCTAAAACCAAAACGATAGGAGTAATATTTGGAGATCGTCATGTTTTTTCAGTTAACCTAATGCTAGATAACGAACCAATCAAATTCCAGAATCATGTCAAGTTTCTTGGTCTCATATTTGATAGAAAGCTAACATGGAATAAACACGTAAACTATTTACAAGAAAGATCTAAAGCAATATTAAACGTTCTAAGGTATGTTCAAGCAAATAATTATGGCATGGGTACTGATTCTCTTCTCATGCTATACAAATCTCTTCTTAGATCGGTACTTGACTATGGATGTCAAGCGTTTAATTCAGCATCTTTAACTGTAAAATCTAAATTAGATATAATACAAGCTAAAGCTCTTCGCATAGTGTTAGGGGCCCATAAATCGACCCCGTTAGAAACAATACTAGCAGAATCTGGCGAAATGCCATTACAATTAAGAAGGGACCACCTTTCTCTTAAATATTATGCTCGTACTAAACAAAATCCATCAAATCCAGCCAATCAATTAGTAGATGACTGTATTGAATATCAAATTTATAATCATAAATGGAATGACCATAACATACCTTACGGATTCAGAGTCCAAAATCTACTTAAAGATAACGAACTAGACAAAATAAAGATGGTTACTAAAAATATTCAAGATCCACCCCCATGGATTATAGGTCAAGCAAAAACATCCAGCAACATAAAAAACAGCCTCAGTAAAAAAGAAAATCCGCATATCATTAAGACTAAAGCGTTAGAGTACATCGACAATGCATATAAAAATCATTTAAAAATTTACACCGATGGCTCAAAAGACCCAGCTTCGGGTAAAACTGGATATGCTTTTCTAATCCCATCAAAGTTGATTGCAAGCTATAAACGAACGTCAGACAATCTTTCCGTTTACACCACAGAAATGACGGCCATATATCAATCATTAAAGTGGGTATTCTCCAATCAACAGCCAGGGCAAAAAGTTGTTATTCTAACTGATTCATATAGTTCAATCCAATCTATAAATAATAATGCATCAAGTAGACCCGATATTCTAGAACCAATTCAAATACTGGCTTGTCGTCTAAAACAAAAAAATATAGAAGTAACCATAGAATGGATACCAGCGCATGTTGGTATCCTAGGTAATGAACAGGTTGACAAACTAGCTAAATTAGCACTAAGTAATGATAAGATTGACCTTAACTTGAGTCTTAGTGCAAATGAATTCATTGCAATAACAACAGCATTATATAAGAAAAAGTGGCAAGCTAGATGGGATAACACATGCTCCCTATGGAGTCGTTCTATAAATACTGCAGTAAATAAAAAACCCAACTTTTATCAAGGTAATCGATTTCATGCAAAAACAATAACTAGACTTAGGTTGGGTACTACTCTATTACCTGGGCAACTAGGCCAGTACATACGCAATGTCTCTCCAATATGCAATACATGCGGCATTAAAGAGGATATAGAACACGTACTAGTAAACTGTATTAATCATTCACAAGCGAGACAAAATTTGCAATCAAACTTGGACAAGGTTCAAATACAAAATATTAATACCAAAATATTACTAGATCCTCCTAAAGACAAACAACAATATGTCTGGTCGTGCTTAGTACAATATTTAACAGAAATTGATTATCATAAATTTATATAAGTATATATATATAAAAAAAAACAGGCATAGAAATAAAATAATTAAAATACACTGCAAGAGTTATCCGGGTCAGTGACTCAGAAATGGAGTCAGGCCGTAACCGGCAGTCAAAAACTAAATCTTCACTTCAAATACAGTACGTACTAAAGAAAAGATCGTTAAGAAGACCAGCTACACTGCAAGAGTTATCCGGGGTCAGTGACTCAGAAATGGAGTCAGGCCATAACCGGCAGTACAGAAGGCTCTTCAAGACGACTTACCACAACATCATTAAATAGGCAAAACACACTGCAAGAGTTATCCAGGTCAGTGACTCAGAAATGGAGTCAGGCCATAACCGGCAGTAAAAATCAAATCTTCAATACAAATACAGTACGTACTTACCAGAAAAGATCGTTAAGAAGACCAACTACTCTGCAAGAGTTATCCGGGGTCAGTGACTCAGAAATGGAGTCAGGCCATAACCGGCAGTACAGATGGATCTTCAAGACGACTTACCACAGCATCATTAAAGGGGCAAAACATACTGCAAGAGTTATCCGGGTCAGTGACTCAGAAATGGAGTCAGGCCATAACCGGCAGTAAAAATTAAATCTTTAAGACAAATAAAATCCAAATTAAATATGATTTAAAAAAAAAAAAAAAATAATAATAATAATAAAAAAATAATCCTTTGAAATAATTTAACATATTTAAAATTAGATAAAATGAATGTAGGGATAAGTTAATTAAACTATTGAAATTATGCTAACTAAACAAGAACGCACGATAACCTTTGGCTTTTTTTTTCCAAATTCGCGGCACCCCAAATTATTTTTGTTTCTACTTTTGGTCATTATATAAATTTTTCATGTCATTAAGCCGCAAGTCAAATCTAAGACTTAAAAAATGGTACTTCGCAAGATCTGGTTTGCGCTAATCCAGTTTTAATTAGCGTGGGGCACTGTCTTCCTGCGGATAAGTGTTCCAGTGTACTAGCACTCTAAAGTCCTGCAACTACGGTAGGCTAGCACAAAGCAGTCAAAATTTACATACACCCTTTGGTTTTTTATTTATTTTATTTTATTTTATTTCACTTTTCTTTTTTTCTAGTACATACAAAACATCCCACTAATTATTTTTGCAAAACTCACATACACAAATTTAGGCTTATTGTGGTTTATACATGATATTTGGCATATAAATTCACATACACAATTTGGCATATCAAAATTATCCGCTCTTTACTTGGCTGCTGGTGTACCAGGACAACGTTGCTGCCGTTCACTGCTGTTTGCTTGGCCAAGCTTTCCTCCTGTTCCTACTTCCGGTGGCTCCATGTTTAATAATTATTTATTTATTTTGTTTTATTTTATTTTTATTTTTATACAAAATTATTTCTATATTATTTTATTATATTTATTTTTATAATCTTTTATTATTTTTTATTATATTATTATCTACTTAATCTTAAAATGTTTACTTTTTTTTATTCATTTATTTATCCAAATTTTTGCCTTTTAAATTTTTGTTTTTATTAAACTTTCTTATCATTCTAAATTATTTAAATTACCACATGGTAAAAATATAAATTATTTAATGCCCAAAAAGGCGCAAGCCAGGGCCGACCGTGCAAGGGCTGTATAGCCAGTCAAGGTCGTTAAAAACTTCCATTTGTTGTTTGGAAAACATTGTAATCTGTCGTTCATTCGCACACATCGTTCAACAACCAAAACCGCAAAATGTCAGACGCACCAGCACCAGTAGTAAAGACCCCAGCTAAGTCACCAAAGAAGAAAGTTGCAGCTAAACCAAAGAAAGTAGCTACTCATCCAAAATACAGCGAGATGGTCGGAAAGGCTATATCTGCTTTGAAAGAGCGTGGAGGCTCCAGCCGTCAAGCCATCCTTAAGTATATCTTAGCAAACTTCAGCGTTGGTAGCGATGCAAAAACAGTAAACACTCACTTGAAGTTAGCTCTGAAATCAGGAGTGAAGAGCAATAGCTTGAAACAGTCGAAGGGTACCGGCGCTTCTGGAAGCTTTAAGATTGGGGAAGTGGCTAAACCAGCTAAGAAACCAGCAAAGAAAGTAGTTAAACCTAAAGCCGCCAAGCCAAAGAAGGCAAAGACACCTACCAAAAAGACTGCCGCAAAGAAACCAGCAGGTGAAAAGAAAGCAGCTAAACCAAAAGCAAAGAAACCAGCTGCAAAGAAACCTGCTGCAAAACCTGCTGCCAAATCTGCAAAGAAAGCCACAAAATCTCCCAAGAAGACAAAGGCTGCAGCTAAACCAAAGAAGGCAAAGACACCAAAGAAGAAGTAAATAAAGGAAGCATCCTGATGCTTTTAAAGCTTAAACAGCCCTTTTAAGGGCTACCAAAATTTTTCAAAAAGAGTCTGAAATTGTTGCATGGTATTAGTCACAAATAAAATATAGCTTGTCCCATATTCTAAATCTCTCTGTCTTCTCTGCAATTTTTTTCTACTATAAAGTCCATGTGTACTTGCCTAGTTTTACTATCTTCCACTCTCTGGATCGTGCAGTAAGTGTTTAGTTTTGCTTCTATCTTAAACCTGAAATTTTTTTTTATACAAATTCTAGATCTGTTCAAAATTGCTACTTCCTAACTTTATATATCAAACATTTTGACACTTCTGTGTCTACGACCATATCACGTTGAAAACACCGGTTCTCGTCCGATCACCGAAGTTAAGCAACGTCGAGCCCGGTTAGTACTTGGATGGGTGACCGCCTGGGAATACCGGGTGTTGTAGACATTTTTTGTACCTATAATTTTGCATTTCTACCAAACAATTAATGTAAAGTTTTGCTTCTGAAAAAATCTGTTTTATATAAATTTCTTTTCAAAAATGCTACTACCTAACCTTATATATCAAAAATTTTAACACTTCTGTGTCTACGACCATATCACGTTGAAAACACCGGTTCTCGTCCGATCACCGAAGTTAAGCAACGTCGAGCCCGGTTAGTACTTGGATGGGTGACCGCCTGGGAATACCGGGTGTTGTAGACATTTTTTTACTTATAATTTTGCATTCCTACCAAACATAATTGTTCTATGATTTTTTTTACTAATTTACTTGGATGTAATATTCAACATATCTAGCTATCAATGAATGAAGAAAACAGAAAATAAATCATTCATAAATTTATTTATTTTTCAATACCCATCTGCATGGTGAAATATTTTTACGTGAAATACATGCAAGTCAAGTTATATACACTTAAGAATTCCACTCCTTCCACATGCATGTGGCTACATATATATTTTTTTTTTTTAAATTAGGTCGTCTGTGATAATATGGTATCCGCCTTTTGTCGTCATTTGAAATCGCCTCTTTCTTTTTGACCAGGGCTTATATGATTCACTATTTTTCTGAAAGAATTCTGATTAGCAAAAATTCATTATAGCAAAAACAAATAATAAACAATAAATACTAATTATAGCTTGTAAAGTTCCAGTAAAAAATTCGAATATTTGAAACGTCTTTCATCTCGGTCAAGGAAGTCCCGCTTTCGAAGTTTGCCATCTTTGTGTGCTTTCATATCGAAGGCAAAATCTAAATTTTTGGGAAGTCTCTTTATTTCTACGTATATCTGAAAGCAAAAACATATAAAGAAATGATTTTACTACAAAGGTATATCATTTTTACGGCACAATCTAGTTTTTGTGAAATAATACAACACGTTTTCTGATGAAGAATCGCACGAGAGAAATTGACAAGTTGTACATTAATCGTAAATATTTCTTTACTCGTGGTATTTTGTTTAATTCTTATGACATATTCTGAAAGAAAAATTCCTGCTGAAGATTTTCGTGTATGATTTATATATCAAAACGTACAATTTATTTGAAACAAATGATTAAAACTTGTCGAACAAGCACACAGATTTTCTTGTCGATCTGTTTGAATTAGATTGTCATGAAAGTTTAAGGGTGCTCTCGTCGAGGTCCGCGTTAGATAGATAATTACACTATGTCAGTGAGGTTTGGAAAACATTGTAATCTGTCGTTCATTCGCACACATCGTTCAACAACCAAAACCGCAAAATGTCAGACGCACCAGCACCAGTAGTAAAGACCCCAGCTAAGTCACCAAAGAAGAAAGTTGCAGCTAAACCAAAGAAAGTAGCTACTCATCCAAAATACAGCGAGATGGTCGGAAAGGCTATATCTGCTTTGAAAGAGCGTGGAGGCTCCAGCCGTCAAGCCATCCTTAAGTATATCTTAGCAAACTTCAGCGTTGGTAGCGATGCAAAAACAGTAAACACTCACTTGAAGTTAGCTCTGAAATCAGGAGTGAAGAGCAATAGCTTGAAACAGTCGAAGGGTACCGGCGCTTCTGGAAGCTTTAAGATTGGGGAAGTGGCTAAACCAGCTAAGAAACCAGCAAAGAAAGTAGTTAAACCTAAAGCCGCCAAGCCAAAGAAGGCAAAGACACCTACCAAAAAGACTGCCGCAAAGAAACCTGCAGCAAAGAAACCAGCAGGTGAAAAGAAAGCAGCTAAACCAAAAGCAAAGAAACCAGCTGCAAAGAAACCTGCTGCAAAACCTGCTGCCAAATCTGCAAAGAAAGCCACAAAATCTCCCAAGAAGACAAAGGCTGCAGCTAAACCAAAGAAGGCAAAGACACCAAAGAAGAAGTAAATAAAGGAAGCATCCTGATGCTTTTAAAGCTTAAACAGCCCTTTTAAGGGCTACCAAAATTTTTCAAAAAGAGTCTGAAATTGTTGCATGGTATTAGTCACAAATAAAATATAGCTTGTCCCATATTCTAAATCTCTCTGTCTTCTCTGCAATTTTTTTCTACTATAAAGTCCATGTGTACTTGCCTAGTTTTACTATCTTCCACTCTCTGGATCGTGCAGTAAGTGTTTAGTTTTGCTTCTATCTTAAACCTGAAATTTTTTTTTATACAAATTCTAGATCTGTTCAAAATTGCTACTTCCTAACTTTATATATCAAACATTTTGACACTTCTGTGTCTACGACCATATCACGTTGAAAACACCGGTTCTCGTCCGATCACCGAAGTTAAGCAACGTCGAGCCCGGTTAGTACTTGGATGGGTGACCGCCTGGGAATACCGGGTGTTGTAGACATTTTTTGTACCTATAATTTTGCATTTCTACCAAACAATTAATGTAAAGTTTTGCTTCTGAAAAAATCTGTTTTATATAAATTTCTTTTCAAAAATGCTACTACCTAACCTTATATATCAAAAATTTTAACACTTCTGTGTCTACGACCATATCACGTTGAAAACACCGGTTCTCGTCCGATCACCGAAGTTAAGCAACGTCGAGCCCGGTTAGTACTTGGATGGGTGACCGCCTGGGAATACCGGGTGTTGTAGACATTTTTTTACTTATAATTTTGCATTCCTACCAAACATAATTGTTCTATGATTTTTTTTACTAATTTACTTGGATGTAATATTCAACATATCTAGCTATCAATGAATGAAGAAAACAGAAAATAAATCATTCATAAATTTATTTATTTTTCAATACCCATCTGCATGGTGAAATATTTTTACGTGAAATACATGCAAGTCAAGTTATATACACTTAAGAATTCCACTCCTTCCACATGCATGTGGCTACATATATATATTTTTTTTTTAAATTAGGTCGTCTGTGATAATATGGTATCCGCCTTTTGTCGTCATTTGAAATCGCCTCTTTCTTTTTGACCAGGGCTTATATGATTCACTATTTTTCTGAAAGAATTCTGATTAGCAAAAATTCATTATAGCAAAAACAAATAATAAACAATAAATACTAATTATAGCTTGTAAAGTTCCAGTAAAAAATTCGAATATTTGAAACGTCTTTCATCTCGGTCAAGGAAGTCCCGCTTTCGAAGTTTGCCATCTTTGTGTGCTTTCATATCGAAGGCAAAATCTAAATTTTTGGGAAGTCTCTTTATTTCTACGTATATCTGAAAGCAAAAACATATAAAGAAATGATTTTACTACAAAGGTATATCATTTTTACGGCACAATCTAGTTTTTGTGAAATAATACAACACGTTTTCTGATGAAGAATCGCACGAGAGAAATTGACAAGTTGTACATTAATCGTAAATATTTCTTTACTCGTGGTATTTTGTTTAATTCTTATGACATATTCTGAAAGAAAAATTCCTGCTGAAGATTTTCGTGTATGATTTATATATCAAAACGTACAATTTATTTGAAACAAATGATTAAAACTTGTCGAACAAGCACACAGATTTTCTTGTCGATCTGTTTGAATTAGATTGTCATGAAAGTTTAAGGGTGCTCTCGTCGAGGTCCGCGTTAGATAGATAATTACACTATGTCAGTGAGGTTTGGAAAACATTGTAATCTGTCGTTCATTCGCACACATCGTTCAACAACCAAAACCGCAAAATGTCAGACGCACCAGCACCAGTAGTAAAGACCCCAGCTAAGTCACCAAAGAAGAAAGTTGCAGCTAAACCAAAGAAAGTAGCTACTCATCCAAAATACAGCGAGATGGTCGGAAAGGCTATATCTGCTTTGAAAGAGCGTGGAGGCTCCAGCCGTCAAGCCATCCTTAAGTATATCTTAGCAAACTTCAGCGTTGGTAGCGATGCAAAAACAGTAAACACTCACTTGAAGTTAGCTCTGAAATCAGGAGTGAAGAGCAATAGCTTGAAACAGTCGAAGGGTACCGGCGCTTCTGGAAGCTTTAAGATTGGGGAAGTGGCTAAACCAGCTAAGAAACCAGCAAAGAAAGTAGTTAAACCTAAAGCCGCCAAGCCAAAGAAGGCAAAGACACCTACCAAAAAGACTGCCGCAAAGAAACCTGCAGCAAAGAAACCAGCAGGTGAAAAGAAAGCAGCTAAACCAAAAGCAAAGAAACCAGCTGCAAAGAAACCAGCTGCAAAGAAACCTGCTGCAAAACCTGCTGCCAAATCTGCAAAGAAAGCCACAAAATCTCCCAAGAAGACAAAGGCTGCAGCTAAACCAAAGAAGGCAAAGACACCAAAGAAGAAGTAAATAAAGGAAGCATCCTGATGCTTTTAAAGCTTAAACAGCCCTTTTAAGGGCTACCAAAATTTTTCAAAAAGAGTCTGAAATTGTTGCATGGTATTAGTCACAAATAAAATATAGCTTGTCCCATATTCTAAATCTCTCTGTCTTCTCTGCAATTTTTTTCTACTATAAAGTCCATGTGTACTTGCCTAGTTTTACTATCTTCCACTCTCTGGATCGTGCAGTAAGTGTTTAGTTTTGCTTCTATCTTAAACCTGAAATTTTTTTTTATACAAATTCTAGATCTGTTCAAAATTGCTACTTCCTAACTTTATATATCAAACATTTTGACACTTCTGTGTCTACGACCATATCACGTTGAAAACACCGGTTCTCGTCCGATCACCGAAGTTAAGCAACGTCGAGCCCGGTTAGTACTTGGATGGGTGACCGCCTGGGAATACCGGGTGTTGTAGACATTTTTTGTACCTATAATTTTGCATTTCTACCAAACAATTAATGTAAAGTTTTGCTTCTGAAAAAATCTGTTTTATATAAATTTCTTTTCAAAAATGCTACTACCTAACCTTATATATCAAAAATTTTAACACTTCTGTGTCTACGACCATATCACGTTGAAAACACCGGTTCTCGTCCGATCACCGAAGTTAAGCAACGTCGAGCCCGGTTAGTACTTGGATGGGTGACCGCCTGGGAATACCGGGTGTTGTAGACATTTTTTTACTTATAATTTTGCATTCCTACCAAACATAATTGTTCTATGATTTTTTTTACTAATTTACTTGGATGTAATATTCAACATATCTAGCTATCAATGAATGAAGAAAACAGAAAATAAATCATTCATAAATTTATTTATTTTTCAATACCCATCTGCATGGTGAAATATTTTTACGTGAAATACATGCAAGTCAAGTTATATACACTTAAGAATTCCACTCCTTCCACATGCATGTGGCTACATATATATATTTTTTTTTTAAATTAGGTCGTCTGTGATAATATGGTATCCGCCTTTTGTCGTCATTTGAAATCGCCTCTTTCTTTTTGACCAGGGCTTATATGATTCACTATTTTTCTGAAAGAATTCTGATTAGCAAAAATTCATTATAGCAAAAACAAATAATAAACAATAAATACTAATTATAGCTTGTAAAGTTCCAGTAAAAAATTCGAATATTTGAAACGTCTTTCATCTCGGTCAAGGAAGTCCCGCTTTCGAAGTTTGCCATCTTTGTGTGCTTTCATATCGAAGGCAAAATCTAAATTTTTGGGAAGTCTCTTTATTTCTACGTATATCTGAAAGCAAAAACATATAAAGAAATGATTTTACTACAAAGGTATATCATTTTTACGGCACAATCTAGTTTTTGTGAAATAATACAACACGTTTTCTGATGAAGAATCGCACGAGAGAAATTGACAAGTTGTACATTAATCGTAAATATTTCTTTACTCGTGGTATTTTGTTTAATTCTTATGACATATTCTGAAAGAAAAATTCCTGCTGAAGATTTTCGTGTATGATTTATATATCAAAACGTACAATTTATTTGAAACAAATGATTAAAACTTGTCGAACAAGCACACAGATTTTCTTGTCGATCTGTTTGAATTAGATTGTCATGAAAGTTTAAGGGTGCTCTCGTCGAGGTCCGCGTTAGATAGATAATTACACTATGTCAGTGAGGTTTGGAAAACATTGTAATCTGTCGTTCATTCGCACACATCGTTCAACAACCAAAACCGCAAAATGTCAGACGCACCAGCACCAGTAGTAAAGACCCCAGCTAAGTCACCAAAGAAGAAAGTTGCAGCTAAACCAAAGAAAGTAGCTACTCATCCAAAATACAGCGAGATGGTCGGAAAGGCTATATCTGCTTTGAAAGAGCGTGGAGGCTCCAGCCGTCAAGCCATCCTTAAGTATATCTTAGCAAACTTCAGCGTTGGTAGCGATGCAAAAACAGTAAACACTCACTTGAAGTTAGCTCTGAAATCAGGAGTGAAGAGCAATAGCTTGAAACAGTCGAAGGGTACCGGCGCTTCTGGAAGCTTTAAGATTGGGGAAGTGGCTAAACCAGCTAAGAAACCAGCAAAGAAAGTAGTTAAACCTAAAGCCGCCAAGCCAAAGAAGGCAAAGACACCTACCAAAAAGACTGCCGCAAAGAAACCTGCAGCAAAGAAACCAGCAGGTGAAAAGAAAGCAGCTAAACCAAAAGCAAAGAAACCAGCTGCAAAGAAACCTGCTGCAAAACCTGCTGCCAAATCTGCAAAGAAAGCCACAAAATCTCCCAAGAAGACAAAGGCTGCAGCTAAACCAAAGAAGGCAAAGACACCAAAGAAGAAGTAAATAAAGGAAGCATCCTGATGCTTTTAAAGCTTAAACAGCCCTTTTAAGGGCTACCAAAATTTTTCAAAAAGAGTCTGAAATTGTTGCATGGTATTAGTCACAAATAAAATATAGCTTGTCCCATATTCTAAATCTCTCTGTCTTCTCTGCAATTTTTTTCTACTATAAAGTCCATGTGTACTTGCCTAGTTTTACTATCTTCCACTCTCTGGATCGTGCAGTAAGTGTTTAGTTTTGCTTCTATCTTAAACCTGAAATTTTTTTTTATACAAATTCTAGATCTGTTCAAAATTGCTACTTCCTAACTTTATATATCAAACATTTTGACACTTCTGTGTCTACGACCATATCACGTTGAAAACACCGGTTCTCGTCCGATCACCGAAGTTAAGCAACGTCGAGCCCGGTTAGTACTTGGATGGGTGACCGCCTGGGAATACCGGGTGTTGTAGACATTTTTTGTACCTATAATTTTGCATTTCTACCAAACAATTAATGTAAAGTTTTGCTTCTGAAAAAATCTGTTTTATATAAATTTCTTTTCAAAAATGCTACTACCTAACCTTATATATCAAAAATTTTAACACTTCTGTGTCTACGACCATATCACGTTGAAAACACCGGTTCTCGTCCGATCACCGAAGTTAAGCAACGTCGAGCCCGGTTAGTACTTGGATGGGTGACCGCCTGGGAATACCGGGTGTTGTAGACATTTTTTTACTTATAATTTTGCATTCCTACCAAACATAATTGTTCTATGATTTTTTTTACTAATTTACTTGGATGTAATATTCAACATATCTAGCTATCAATGAATGAAGAAAACAGAAAATAAATCATTCATAAATTTATTTATTTTTCAATACCCATCTGCATGGTGAAATATTTTTACGTGAAATACATGCAAGTCAAGTTATATACACTTAAGAATTCCACTCCTTCCACATGCATGTGGCTACATATATATATTTTTTTTTTAAATTAGGTCGTCTGTGATAATATGGTATCCGCCTTTTGTCGTCATTTGAAATCGCCTCTTTCTTTTTGACCAGGGCTTATATGATTCACTATTTTTCTGAAAGAATTCTGATTAGCAAAAATTCATTATAGCAAAAACAAATAATAAACAATAAATACTAATTATAGCTTGTAAAGTTCCAGTAAAAAATTCGAATATTTGAAACGTCTTTCATCTCGGTCAAGGAAGTCCCGCTTTCGAAGTTTGCCATCTTTGTGTGCTTTCATATCGAAGGCAAAATCTAAATTTTTGGGAAGTCTCTTTATTTCTACGTATATCTGAAAGCAAAAACATATAAAGAAATGATTTTACTACAAAGGTATATCATTTTTACGGCACAATCTAGTTTTTGTGAAATAATACAACACGTTTTCTGATGAAGAATCGCACGAGAGAAATTGACAAGTTGTACATTAATCGTAAATATTTCTTTACTCGTGGTATTTTGTTTAATTCTTATGACATATTCTGAAAGAAAAATTCCTGCTGAAGATTTTCGTGTATGATTTATATATCAAAACGTACAATTTATTTGAAACAAATGATTAAAACTTGTCGAACAAGCACACAGATTTTCTTGTCGATCTGTTTGAATTAGATTGTCATGAAAGTTTAAGGGTGCTCTCGTCGAGGTCCGCGTTAGATAGATAATTACACTATGTCAGTGAGGTTTGGAAAACATTGTAATCTGTCGTTCATTCGCACACATCGTTCAACAACCAAAACCGCAAAATGTCAGACGCACCAGCACCAGTAGTAAAGACCCCAGCTAAGTCACCAAAGAAGAAAGTTGCAGCTAAACCAAAGAAAGTAGCTACTCATCCAAAATACAGCGAGATGGTCGGAAAGGCTATATCTGCTTTGAAAGAGCGTGGAGGCTCCAGCCGTCAAGCCATCCTTAAGTATATCTTAGCAAACTTCAGCGTTGGTAGCGATGCAAAAACAGTAAACACTCACTTGAAGTTAGCTCTGAAATCAGGAGTGAAGAGCAATAGCTTGAAACAGTCGAAGGGTACCGGCGCTTCTGGAAGCTTTAAGATTGGGGAAGTGGCTAAACCAGCTAAGAAACCAGCAAAGAAAGTAGTTAAACCTAAAGCCGCCAAGCCAAAGAAGGCAAAGACACCTACCAAAAAGACTGCCGCAAAGAAACCTGCAGCAAAGAAACCAGCAGGTGAAAAGAAAGCAGCTAAACCAAAAGCAAAGAAACCAGCTGCAAAGAAACCTGCTGCAAAACCTGCTGCCAAATCTGCAAAGAAAGCCACAAAATCTCCCAAGAAGACAAAGGCTGCAGCTAAACCAAAGAAGGCAAAGACACCAAAGAAGAAGTAAATAAAGGAAGCATCCTGATGCTTTTAAAGCTTAAACAGCCCTTTTAAGGGCTACCAAAATTTTTCAAAAAGAGTCTGAAATTGTTGCATGGTATTAGTCACAAATAAAATATAGCTTGTCCCATATTCTAAATCTCTCTGTCTTCTCTGCAATTTTTTTCTACTATAAAGTCCATGTGTACTTGCCTAGTTTTACTATCTTCCACTCTCTGGATCGTGCAGTAAGTGTTTAGTTTTGCTTCTATCTTAAACCTGAAATTTTTTTTTATACAAATTCTAGATCTGTTCAAAATTGCTACTTCCTAACTTTATATATCAAACATTTTGACACTTCTGTGTCTACGACCATATCACGTTGAAAACACCGGTTCTCGTCCGATCACCGAAGTTAAGCAACGTCGAGCCCGGTTAGTACTTGGATGGGTGACCGCCTGGGAATACCGGGTGTTGTAGACATTTTTTGTACCTATAATTTTGCATTTCTACCAAACAATTAATGTAAAGTTTTGCTTCTGAAAAAATCTGTTTTATATAAATTTCTTTTCAAAAATGCTACTACCTAACCTTATATATCAAAAATTTTAACACTTCTGTGTCTACGACCATATCACGTTGAAAACACCGGTTCTCGTCCGATCACCGAAGTTAAGCAACGTCGAGCCCGGTTAGTACTTGGATGGGTGACCGCCTGGGAATACCGGGTGTTGTAGACATTTTTTTACTTATAATTTTGCATTCCTACCAAACATAATTGTTCTATGATTTTTTTTACTAATTTACTTGGATGTAATATTCAACATATCTAGCTATCAATGAATGAAGAAAACAGAAAATAAATCATTCATAAATTTATTTATTTTTCAATACCCATCTGCATGGTGAAATATTTTTACGTGAAATACATGCAAGTCAAGTTATATACACTTAAGAATTCCACTCCTTCCACATGCATGTGGCTACATATATATATTTTTTTTTTAAATTAGGTCGTCTGTGATAATATGGTATCCGCCTTTTGTCGTCATTTGAAATCGCCTCTTTCTTTTTGACCAGGGCTTATATGATTCACTATTTTTCTGAAAGAATTCTGATTAGCAAAAATTCATTATAGCAAAAACAAATAATAAACAATAAATACTAATTATAGCTTGTAAAGTTCCAGTAAAAAATTCGAATATTTGAAACGTCTTTCATCTCGGTCAAGGAAGTCCCGCTTTCGAAGTTTGCCATCTTTGTGTGCTTTCATATCGAAGGCAAAATCTAAATTTTTGGGAAGTCTCTTTATTTCTACGTATATCTGAAAGCAAAAACATATAAAGAAATGATTTTACTACAAAGGTATATCATTTTTACGGCACAATCTAGTTTTTGTGAAATAATACAACACGTTTTCTGATGAAGAATCGCACGAGAGAAATTGACAAGTTGTACATTAATCGTAAATATTTCTTTACTCGTGGTATTTTGTTTAATTCTTATGACATATTCTGAAAGAAAAATTCCTGCTGAAGATTTTCGTGTATGATTTATATATCAAAACGTACAATTTATTTGAAACAAATGATTAAAACTTGTCGAACAAGCACACAGATTTTCTTGTCGATCTGTTTGAATTAGATTGTCATGAAAGTTTAAGGGTGCTCTCGTCGAGGTCCGCGTTAGATAGATAATTACACTATGTCAGTGAGGTTTGGAAAACATTGTAATCTGTCGTTCATTCGCACACATCGTTCAACAACCAAAACCGCAAAATGTCAGACGCACCAGCACCAGTAGTAAAGACCCCAGCTAAGTCACCAAAGAAGAAAGTTGCAGCTAAACCAAAGAAAGTAGCTACTCATCCAAAATACAGCGAGATGGTCGGAAAGGCTATATCTGCTTTGAAAGAGCGTGGAGGCTCCAGCCGTCAAGCCATCCTTAAGTATATCTTAGCAAACTTCAGCGTTGGTAGCGATGCAAAAACAGTAAACACTCACTTGAAGTTAGCTCTGAAATCAGGAGTGAAGAGCAATAGCTTGAAACAGTCGAAGGGTACCGGCGCTTCTGGAAGCTTTAAGATTGGGGAAGTGGCTAAACCAGCTAAGAAACCAGCAAAGAAAGTAGTTAAACCTAAAGCCGCCAAGCCAAAGAAGGCAAAGACACCTACCAAAAAGACTGCCGCAAAGAAACCTGCAGCAAAGAAACCAGCAGGTGAAAAGAAAGCAGCTAAACCAAAAGCAAAGAAACCAGCTGCAAAGAAACCTGCTGCAAAACCTGCTGCCAAATCTGCAAAGAAAGCCACAAAATCTCCCAAGAAGACAAAGGCTGCAGCTAAACCAAAGAAGGCAAAGACACCAAAGAAGAAGTAAATAAAGGAAGCATCCTGATGCTTTTAAAGCTTAAACAGCCCTTTTAAGGGCTACCAAAATTTTTCAAAAAGAGTCTGAAATTGTTGCATGGTATTAGTCACAAATAAAATATAGCTTGTCCCATATTCTAAATCTCTCTGTCTTCTCTGCAATTTTTTTCTACTATAAAGTCCATGTGTACTTGCCTAGTTTTACTATCTTCCACTCTCTGGATCGTGCAGTAAGTGTTTAGTTTTGCTTCTATCTTAAACCTGAAATTTTTTTTTATACAAATTCTAGATCTGTTCAAAATTGCTACTTCCTAACTTTATATATCAAACATTTTGACACTTCTGTGTCTACGACCATATCACGTTGAAAACACCGGTTCTCGTCCGATCACCGAAGTTAAGCAACGTCGAGCCCGGTTAGTACTTGGATGGGTGACCGCCTGGGAATACCGGGTGTTGTAGACATTTTTTGTACCTATAATTTTGCATTTCTACCAAACAATTAATGTAAAGTTTTGCTTCTGAAAAAATCTGTTTTATATAAATTTCTTTTCAAAAATGCTACTACCTAACCTTATATATCAAAAATTTTAACACTTCTGTGTCTACGACCATATCACGTTGAAAACACCGGTTCTCGTCCGATCACCGAAGTTAAGCAACGTCGAGCCCGGTTAGTACTTGGATGGGTGACCGCCTGGGAATACCGGGTGTTGTAGACATTTTTTTACTTATAATTTTGCATTCCTACCAAACATAATTGTTCTATGATTTTTTTTACTAATTTACTTGGATGTAATATTCAACATATCTAGCTATCAATGAATGAAGAAAACAGAAAATAAATCATTCATAAATTTATTTATTTTTCAATACCCATCTGCATGGTGAAATATTTTTACGTGAAATACATGCAAGTCAAGTTATATACACTTAAGAATTCCACTCCTTCCACATGCATGTGGCTACATATATATATTTTTTTTTTAAATTAGGTCGTCTGTGATAATATGGTATCCGCCTTTTGTCGTCATTTGAAATCGCCTCTTTCTTTTTGACCAGGGCTTATATGATTCACTATTTTTCTGAAAGAATTCTGATTAGCAAAAATTCATTATAGCAAAAACAAATAATAAACAATAAATACTAATTATAGCTTGTAAAGTTCCAGTAAAAAATTCGAATATTTGAAACGTCTTTCATCTCGGTCAAGGAAGTCCCGCTTTCGAAGTTTGCCATCTTTGTGTGCTTTCATATCGAAGGCAAAATCTAAATTTTTGGGAAGTCTCTTTATTTCTACGTATATCTGAAAGCAAAAACATATAAAGAAATGATTTTACTACAAAGGTATATCATTTTTACGGCACAATCTAGTTTTTGTGAAATAATACAACACGTTTTCTGATGAAGAATCGCACGAGAGAAATTGACAAGTTGTACATTAATCGTAAATATTTCTTTACTCGTGGTATTTTGTTTAATTCTTATGACATATTCTGAAAGAAAAATTCCTGCTGAAGATTTTCGTGTATGATTTATATATCAAAACGTACAATTTATTTGAAACAAATGATTAAAACTTGTCGAACAAGCACACAGATTTTCTTGTCGATCTGTTTGAATTAGATTGTCATGAAAGTTTAAGGGTGCTCTCGTCGAGGTCCGCGTTAGATAGATAATTACACTATGTCAGTGAGGTTTGGAAAACATTGTAATCTGTCGTTCATTCGCACACATCGTTCAACAACCAAAACCGCAAAATGTCAGACGCACCAGCACCAGTAGTAAAGACCCCAGCTAAGTCACCAAAGAAGAAAGTTGCAGCTAAACCAAAGAAAGTAGCTACTCATCCAAAATACAGCGAGATGGTCGGAAAGGCTATATCTGCTTTGAAAGAGCGTGGAGGCTCCAGCCGTCAAGCCATCCTTAAGTATATCTTAGCAAACTTCAGCGTTGGTAGCGATGCAAAAACAGTAAACACTCACTTGAAGTTAGCTCTGAAATCAGGAGTGAAGAGCAATAGCTTGAAACAGTCGAAGGGTACCGGCGCTTCTGGAAGCTTTAAGATTGGGGAAGTGGCTAAACCAGCTAAGAAACCAGCAAAGAAAGTAGTTAAACCTAAAGCCGCCAAGCCAAAGAAGGCAAAGACACCTACCAAAAAGACTGCCGCAAAGAAACCTGCAGCAAAGAAACCAGCAGGTGAAAAGAAAGCAGCTAAACCAAAAGCAAAGAAACCAGCTGCAAAGAAACCTGCTGCAAAACCTGCTGCCAAATCTGCAAAGAAAGCCACAAAATCTCCCAAGAAGACAAAGGCTGCAGCTAAACCAAAGAAGGCAAAGACACCAAAGAAGAAGTAAATAAAGGAAGCATCCTGATGCTTTTAAAGCTTAAACAGCCCTTTTAAGGGCTACCAAAATTTTTCAAAAAGAGTCTGAAATTGTTGCATGGTATTAGTCACAAATAAAATATAGCTTGTCCCATATTCTAAATCTCTCTGTCTTCTCTGCAATTTTTTTCTACTATAAAGTCCATGTGTACTTGCCTAGTTTTACTATCTTCCACTCTCTGGATCGTGCAGTAAGTGTTTAGTTTTGCTTCTATCTTAAACCTGAAATTTTTTTTTATACAAATTCTAGATCTGTTCAAAATTGCTACTTCCTAACTTTATATATCAAACATTTTGACACTTCTGTGTCTACGACCATATCACGTTGAAAACACCGGTTCTCGTCCGATCACCGAAGTTAAGCAACGTCGAGCCCGGTTAGTACTTGGATGGGTGACCGCCTGGGAATACCGGGTGTTGTAGACATTTTTTGTACCTATAATTTTGCATTTCTACCAAACAATTAATGTAAAGTTTTGCTTCTGAAAAAATCTGTTTTATATAAATTTCTTTTCAAAAATGCTACTACCTAACCTTATATATCAAAAATTTTAACACTTCTGTGTCTACGACCATATCACGTTGAAAACACCGGTTCTCGTCCGATCACCGAAGTTAAGCAACGTCGAGCCCGGTTAGTACTTGGATGGGTGACCGCCTGGGAATACCGGGTGTTGTAGACATTTTTTTACTTATAATTTTGCATTCCTACCAAACATAATTGTTCTATGATTTTTTTTACTAATTTACTTGGATGTAATATTCAACATATCTAGCTATCAATGAATGAAGAAAACAGAAAATAAATCATTCATAAATTTATTTATTTTTCAATACCCATCTGCATGGTGAAATATTTTTACGTGAAATACATGCAAGTCAAGTTATATACACTTAAGAATTCCACTCCTTCCACATGCATGTGGCTACATATATATTTTTTTTTTTTAAATTAGGTCGTCTGTGATAATATGGTATCCGCCTTTTGTCGTCATTTGAAATCGCCTCTTTCTTTTTGACCAGGGCTTATATGATTCACTATTTTTCTGAAAGAATTCTGATTAGCAAAAATTCATTATAGCAAAAACAAATAATAAACAATAAATACTAATTATAGCTTGTAAAGTTCCAGTAAAAAATTCGAATATTTGAAACGTCTTTCATCTCGGTCAAGGAAGTCCCGCTTTCGAAGTTTGCCATCTTTGTGTGCTTTCATATCGAAGGCAAAATCTAAATTTTTGGGAAGTCTCTTTATTTCTACGTATATCTGAAAGCAAAAACATATAAAGAAATGATTTTACTACAAAGGTATATCATTTTTACGGCACAATCTAGTTTTTGTGAAATAATACAACACGTTTTCTGATGAAGAATCGCACGAGAGAAATTGACAAGTTGTACATTAATCGTAAATATTTCTTTACTCGTGGTATTTTGTTTAATTCTTATGACATATTCTGAAAGAAAAATTCCTGCTGAAGATTTTCGTGTATGATTTATATATCAAAACGTACAATTTATTTGAAACAAATGATTAAAACTTGTCGAACAAGCACACAGATTTTCTTGTCGATCTGTTTGAATTAGATTGTCATGAAAGTTTAAGGGTGCTCTCGTCGAGGTCCGCGTTAGATAGATAATTACACTATGTCAGTGAGGTTTGGAAAACATTGTAATCTGTCGTTCATTCGCACACATCGTTCAACAACCAAAACCGCAAAATGTCAGACGCACCAACACCAGTAGTAAAGACCCCAGCTAAGTCACCAAAGAAGAAAGTTGCAGCTAAACCAAAGAAAGTAGCTACTCATCCAAAATACAGCGAGATGGTCGGAAAGGCTATATCTGCTTTGAAAGAGCGTGGAGGCTCCAGCCGTCAAGCCATCCTTAAGTATATCTTAGCAAACTTCAGCGTTGGTAGCGATGCAAAAACAGTAAACACTCACTTGAAGTTAGCTCTGAAATCAGGAGTGAAGAGCAATAGCTTGAAACAGTCGAAGGGTACCGGCGCTTCTGGAAGCTTTAAGATTGGGGAAGTGGCTAAACCAGCTAAGAAACCAGCAAAGAAAGTAGTTAAACCTAAAGCCGCCAAGCCAAAGAAGGCAAAGACACCTACCAAAAAGACTGCCGCAAAGAAACCTGCAGCAAAGAAACCAGCAGGTGAAAAGAAAGCAGCTAAACCAAAAGCAAAGAAACCAGCTGCAAAGAAACCTGCTGCAAAACCTGCTGCCAAATCTGCAAAGAAAGCCACAAAATCTCCCAAGAAGACAAAGGCTGCAGCTAAACCAAAGAAGGCAAAGACACCAAAGAAGAAGTAAATAAAGGAAGCATCCTGATGCTTTTAAAGCTTAAACAGCCCTTTTAAGGGCTACCAAAATTTTTCAAAAAGAGTCTGAAATTGTTGCATGGTATTAGTCACAAATAAAATATAGCTTGTCCCATATTCTAAATCTCTCTGTCTTCTCTGCAATTTTTTTCTACTATAAAGTCCATGTGTACTTGCCTAGTTTTACTATCTTCCACTCTCTGGATCGTGCAGTAAGTGTTTAGTTTTGCTTCTATCTTAAACCTGAAATTTTTTTTTATACAAATTCTAGATCTGTTCAAAATTGCTACTTCCTAACTTTATATATCAAACATTTTGACACTTCTGTGTCTACGACCATATCACGTTGAAAACACCGGTTCTCGTCCGATCACCGAAGTTAAGCAACGTCGAGCCCGGTTAGTACTTGGATGGGTGACCGCCTGGGAATACCGGGTGTTGTAGACATTTTTTGTACCTATAATTTTGCATTTCTACCAAACAATTAATGTAAAGTTTTGCTTCTGAAAAAATCTGTTTTATATAAATTTCTTTTCAAAAATGCTACTACCTAACCTTATATATCAAAAATTTTAACACTTCTGTGTCTACGACCATATCACGTTGAAAACACCGGTTCTCGTCCGATCACCGAAGTTAAGCAACGTCGAGCCCGGTTAGTACTTGGATGGGTGACCGCCTGGGAATACCGGGTGTTGTAGACATTTTTTTACTTATAATTTTGCATTCCTACCAAACATAATTGTTCTATGATTTTTTTTACTAATTTACTTGGATGTAATATTCAACATATCTAGCTATCAATGAATGAAGAAAACAGAAAATAAATCATTCATAAATTTATTTATTTTTCAATACCCATCTGCATGGTGAAATATTTTTACGTGAAATACATGCAAGTCAAGTTATATACACTTAAGAATTCCACTCCTTCCACATGCATGTGGCTACATATATATATTTTTTTTTTAAATTAGGTCGTCTGTGATAATATGGTATCCGCCTTTTGTCGTCATTTGAAATCGCCTCTTTCTTTTTGACCAGGGCTTATATGATTCACTATTTTTCTGAAAGAATTCTGATTAGCAAAAATTCATTATAGCAAAAACAAATAATAAACAATAAATACTAATTATAGCTTGTAAAGTTCCAGTAAAAAATTCGAATATTTGAAACGTCTTTCATCTCGGTCAAGGAAGTCCCGCTTTCGAAGTTTGCCATCTTTGTGTGCTTTCATATCGAAGGCAAAATCTAAATTTTTGGGAAGTCTCTTTATTTCTACGTATATCTGAAAGCAAAAACATATAAAGAAATGATTTTACTACAAAGGTATATCATTTTTACGGCACAATCTAGTTTTTGTGAAATAATACAACACGTTTTCTGATGAAGAATCGCACGAGAGAAATTGACAAGTTGTACATTAATCGTAAATATTTCTTTACTCGTGGTATTTTGTTTAATTCTTATGACATATTCTGAAAGAAAAATTCCTGCTGAAGATTTTCGTGTATGATTTATATATCAAAACGTACAATTTATTTGAAACAAATGATTAAAACTTGTCGAACAAGCACACAGATTTTCTTGTCGATCTGTTTGAATTAGATTGTCATGAAAGTTTAAGGGTGCTCTCGTCGAGGTCCGCGTTAGATAGATAATTACACTATGTCAGTGAGGTTTGGAAAACATTGTAATCTGTCGTTCATTCGCACACATCGTTCAACAACCAAAACCGCAAAATGTCAGACGCACCAGCACCAGTAGTAAAGACCCCAGCTAAGTCACCAAAGAAGAAAGTTGCAGCTAAACCAAAGAAAGTAGCTACTCATCCAAAATACAGCGAGATGGTCGGAAAGGCTATATCTGCTTTGAAAGAGCGTGGAGGCTCCAGCCGTCAAGCCATCCTTAAGTATATCTTAGCAAACTTCAGCGTTGGTAGCGATGCAAAAACAGTAAACACTCACTTGAAGTTAGCTCTGAAATCAGGAGTGAAGAGCAATAGCTTGAAACAGTCGAAGGGTACCGGCGCTTCTGGAAGCTTTAAGATTGGGGAAGTGGCTAAACCAGCTAAGAAACCAGCAAAGAAAGTAGTTAAACCTAAAGCCGCCAAGCCAAAGAAGGCAAAGACACCTACCAAAAAGACTGCCGCAAAGAAACCTGCAGCAAAGAAACCAGCAGGTGAAAAGAAAGCAGCTAAACCAAAAGCAAAGAAACCAGCTGCAAAGAAACCTGCTGCAAAACCTGCTGCCAAATCTGCAAAGAAAGCCACAAAATCTCCCAAGAAGACAAAGGCTGCAGCTAAACCAAAGAAGGCAAAGACACCAAAGAAGAAGTAAATAAAGGAAGCATCCTGATGCTTTTAAAGCTTAAACAGCCCTTTTAAGGGCTACCAAAATTTTTCAAAAAGAGTCTGAAATTGTTGCATGGTATTAGTCACAAATAAAATATAGCTTGTCCCATATTCTAAATCTCTCTGTCTTCTCTGCAATTTTTTTCTACTATAAAGTCCATGTGTACTTGCCTAGTTTTACTATCTTCCACTCTCTGGATCGTGCAGTAAGTGTTTAGTTTTGCTTCTATCTTAAACCTGAAATTTTTTTTTATACAAATTCTAGATCTGTTCAAAATTGCTACTTCCTAACTTTATATATCAAACATTTTGACACTTCTGTGTCTACGACCATATCACGTTGAAAACACCGGTTCTCGTCCGATCACCGAAGTTAAGCAACGTCGAGCCCGGTTAGTACTTGGATGGGTGACCGCCTGGGAATACCGGGTGTTGTAGACATTTTTTGTACCTATAATTTTGCATTTCTACCAAACAATTAATGTAAAGTTTTGCTTCTGAAAAAATCTGTTTTATATAAATTTCTTTTCAAAAATGCTACTACCTAACCTTATATATCAAAAATTTTAACACTTCTGTGTCTACGACCATATCACGTTGAAAACACCGGTTCTCGTCCGATCACCGAAGTTAAGCAACGTCGAGCCCGGTTAGTACTTGGATGGGTGACCGCCTGGGAATACCGGGTGTTGTAGACATTTTTTTACTTATAATTTTGCATTCCTACCAAACATAATTGTTCTATGATTTTTTTTACTAATTTACTTGGATGTAATATTCAACATATCTAGCTATCAATGAATGAAGAAAACAGAAAATAAATCATTCATAAATTTATTTATTTTTCAATACCCATCTGCATGGTGAAATATTTTTACGTGAAATACATGCAAGTCAAGTTATATACACTTAAGAATTCCACTCCTTCCACATGCATGTGGCTACATATATATATTTTTTTTTTAAATTAGGTCGTCTGTGATAATATGGTATCCGCCTTTTGTCGTCATTTGAAATCGCCTCTTTCTTTTTGACCAGGGCTTATATGATTCACTATTTTTCTGAAAGAATTCTGATTAGCAAAAATTCATTATAGCAAAAACAAATAATAAACAATAAATACTAATTATAGCTTGTAAAGTTCCAGTAAAAAATTCGAATATTTGAAACGTCTTTCATCTCGGTCAAGGAAGTCCCGCTTTCGAAGTTTGCCATCTTTGTGTGCTTTCATATCGAAGGCAAAATCTAAATTTTTGGGAAGTCTCTTTATTTCTACGTATATCTGAAAGCAAAAACATATAAAGAAATGATTTTACTACAAAGGTATATCATTTTTACGGCACAATCTAGTTTTTGTGAAATAATACAACACGTTTTCTGATGAAGAATCGCACGAGAGAAATTGACAAGTTGTACATTAATCGTAAATATTTCTTTACTCGTGGTATTTTGTTTAATTCTTATGACATATTCTGAAAGAAAAATTCCTGCTGAAGATTTTCGTGTATGATTTATATATCAAAACGTACAATTTATTTGAAACAAATGATTAAAACTTGTCGAACAAGCACACAGATTTTCTTGTCGATCTGTTTGAATTAGATTGTCATGAAAGTTTAAGGGTGCTCTCGTCGAGGTCCGCGTTAGATAGATAATTACACTATGTCAGTGAGGTTTGGAAAACATTGTAATCTGTCGTTCATTCGCACACATCGTTCAACAACCAAAACCGCAAAATGTCAGACGCACCAGCACCAGTAGTAAAGACCCCAGCTAAGTCACCAAAGAAGAAAGTTGCAGCTAAACCAAAGAAAGTAGCTACTCATCCAAAATACAGCGAGATGGTCGGAAAGGCTATATCTGCTTTGAAAGAGCGTGGAGGCTCCAGCCGTCAAGCCATCCTTAAGTATATCTTAGCAAACTTCAGCGTTGGTAGCGATGCAAAAACAGTAAACACTCACTTGAAGTTAGCTCTGAAATCAGGAGTGAAGAGCAATAGCTTGAAACAGTCGAAGGGTACCGGCGCTTCTGGAAGCTTTAAGATTGGGGAAGTGGCTAAACCAGCTAAGAAACCAGCAAAGAAAGTAGTTAAACCTAAAGCCGCCAAGCCAAAGAAGGCAAAGACACCTACCAAAAAGACTGCCGCAAAGAAACCTGCAGCAAAGAAACCAGCAGGTGAAAAGAAAGCAGCTAAACCAAAAGCAAAGAAACCAGCTGCAAAGAAACCTGCTGCAAAACCTGCTGCCAAATCTGCAAAGAAAGCCACAAAATCTCCCAAGAAGACAAAGGCTGCAGCTAAACCAAAGAAGGCAAAGACACCAAAGAAGAAGTAAATAAAGGAAGCATCCTGATGCTTTTAAAGCTTAAACAGCCCTTTTAAGGGCTACCAAAATTTTTCAAAAAGAGTCTGAAATTGTTGCATGGTATTAGTCACAAATAAAATATAGCTTGTCCCATATTCTAAATCTCTCTGTCTTCTCTGCAATTTTTTTCTACTATAAAGTCCATGTGTACTTGCCTAGTTTTACTATCTTCCACTCTCTGGATCGTGCAGTAAGTGTTTAGTTTTGCTTCTATCTTAAACCTGAAATTTTTTTTTATACAAATTCTAGATCTGTTCAAAATTGCTACTTCCTAACTTTATATATCAAACATTTTGACACTTCTGTGTCTACGACCATATCACGTTGAAAACACCGGTTCTCGTCCGATCACCGAAGTTAAGCAACGTCGAGCCCGGTTAGTACTTGGATGGGTGACCGCCTGGGAATACCGGGTGTTGTAGACATTTTTTGTACCTATAATTTTGCATTTCTACCAAACAATTAATGTAAAGTTTTGCTTCTGAAAAAATCTGTTTTATATAAATTTCTTTTCAAAAATGCTACTACCTAACCTTATATATCAAAAATTTTAACACTTCTGTGTCTACGACCATATCACGTTGAAAACACCGGTTCTCGTCCGATCACCGAAGTTAAGCAACGTCGAGCCCGGTTAGTACTTGGATGGGTGACCGCCTGGGAATACCGGGTGTTGTAGACATTTTTTTACTTATAATTTTGCATTCCTACCAAACATAATTGTTCTATGATTTTTTTTACTAATTTACTTGGATGTAATATTCAACATATCTAGCTATCAATGAATGAAGAAAACAGAAAATAAATCATTCATAAATTTATTTATTTTTCAATACCCATCTGCATGGTGAAATATTTTTACGTGAAATACATGCAAGTCAAGTTATATACACTTAAGAATTCCACTCCTTCCACATGCATGTGGCTACATATATATATTTTTTTTTTAAATTAGGTCGTCTGTGATAATATGGTATCCGCCTTTTGTCGTCATTTGAAATCGCCTCTTTCTTTTTGACCAGGGCTTATATGATTCACTATTTTTCTGAAAGAATTCTGATTAGCAAAAATTCATTATAGCAAAAACAAATAATAAACAATAAATACTAATTATAGCTTGTAAAGTTCCAGTAAAAAATTCGAATATTTGAAACGTCTTTCATCTCGGTCAAGGAAGTCCCGCTTTCGAAGTTTGCCATCTTTGTGTGCTTTCATATCGAAGGCAAAATCTAAATTTTTGGGAAGTCTCTTTATTTCTACGTATATCTGAAAGCAAAAACATATAAAGAAATGATTTTACTACAAAGGTATATCATTTTTACGGCACAATCTAGTTTTTGTGAAATAATACAACACGTTTTCTGATGAAGAATCGCACGAGAGAAATTGACAAGTTGTACATTAATCGTAAATATTTCTTTACTCGTGGTATTTTGTTTAATTCTTATGACATATTCTGAAAGAAAAATTCCTGCTGAAGATTTTCGTGTATGATTTATATATCAAAACGTACAATTTATTTGAAACAAATGATTAAAACTTGTCGAACAAGCACACAGATTTTCTTGTCGATCTGTTTGAATT
The DNA here is from genome assembly GCF_963676685.1 of Mytilus edulis. Classification (NCBI taxonomy): domain Eukaryota; kingdom Metazoa; phylum Mollusca; class Bivalvia; order Mytilida; family Mytilidae; genus Mytilus; species Mytilus edulis. The sequence continues at coordinate 45,187 of NW_027268638.1, read as the reverse complement.
AGATTGTCATGAAAGTTTAAGGGTGCTCTCGTCGAGGTCCGCGTTAGATAGATAATTACACTATGTCAGTGAGGTTTGGAAAACATTGTAATCTGTCGTTCATTCGCACACATCGTTCAACAACCAAAACCGCAAAATGTCAGACGCACCAGCACCAGTAGTAAAGACCCCAGCTAAGTCACCAAAGAAGAAAGTTGCAGCTAAACCAAAGAAAGTAGCTACTCATCCAAAATACAGCGAGATGGTCGGAAAGGCTATATCTGCTTTGAAAGAGCGTGGAGGCTCCAGCCGTCAAGCCATCCTTAAGTATATCTTAGCAAACTTCAGCGTTGGTAGCGATGCAAAAACAGTAAACACTCACTTGAAGTTAGCTCTGAAATCAGGAGTGAAGAGCAATAGCTTGAAACAGTCGAAGGGTACCGGCGCTTCTGGAAGCTTTAAGATTGGGGAAGTGGCTAAACCAGCTAAGAAACCAGCAAAGAAAGTAGTTAAACCTAAAGCCGCCAAGCCAAAGAAGGCAAAGACACCTACCAAAAAGACTGCCGCAAAGAAACCTGCAGCAAAGAAACCAGCAGGTGAAAAGAAAGCAGCTAAACCAAAAGCAAAGAAACCAGCTGCAAAGAAACCTGCTGCAAAACCTGCTGCCAAATCTGCAAAGAAAGCCACAAAATCTCCCAAGAAGACAAAGGCTGCAGCTAAACCAAAGAAGGCAAAGACACCAAAGAAGAAGTAAATAAAGGAAGCATCCTGATGCTTTTAAAGCTTAAACAGCCCTTTTAAGGGCTACCAAAATTTTTCAAAAAGAGTCTGAAATTGTTGCATGGTATTAGTCACAAATAAAATATAGCTTGTCCCATATTCTAAATCTCTCTGTCTTCTCTGCAATTTTTTTCTACTATAAAGTCCATGTGTACTTGCCTAGTTTTACTATCTTCCACTCTCTGGATCGTGCAGTAAGTGTTTAGTTTTGCTTCTATCTTAAACCTGAAAATTTTTTTTATACAAATTCTAGATCTGTTCAAAATTGCTACTTCCTAACTTTATATATCAAACATTTTGACACTTCTGTGTCTACGACCATATCACGTTGAAAACACCGGTTCTCGTCCGATCACCGAAGTTAAGCAACGTCGAGCCCGGTTAGTACTTGGATGGGTGACCGCCTGGGAATACCGGGTGTTGTAGACATTTTTTGTACCTATAATTTTGCATTTCTACCAAACAATTAATGTAAAGTTTTGCTTCTGAAAAAATCTGTTTTATATAAATTTCTTTTCAAAAATGCTACTACCTAACCTTATATATCAAAAATTTTAACACTTCTGTGTCTACGACCATATCACGTTGAAAACACCGGTTCTCGTCCGATCACCGAAGTTAAGCAACGTCGAGCCCGGTTAGTACTTGGATGGGTGACCGCCTGGGAATACCGGGTGTTGTAGACATTTTTTTACTTATAATTTTGCATTCCTACCAAACATAATTGTTCTATGATTTTTTTTACTAATTTACTTGGATGTAATATTCAACATATCTAGCTATCAATGAATGAAGAAAACAGAAAATAAATCATTCATAAATTTATTTATTTTTCAATACCCATCTGCATGGTGAAATATTTTTACGTGAAATACATGCAAGTCAAGTTATATACACTTAAGAATTCCACTCCTTCCACATGCATGTGGCTACATATATATATTTTTTTTTTAAATTAGGTCGTCTGTGATAATATGGTATCCGCCTTTTGTCGTCATTTGAAATCGCCTCTTTCTTTTTGACCAGGGCTTATATGATTCACTATTTTTCTGAAAGAATTCTGATTAGCAAAAATTCATTATAGCAAAAACAAATAATAAACAATAAATACTAATTATAGCTTGTAAAGTTCCAGTAAAAAATTCGAATATTTGAAACGTCTTTCATCTCGGTCAAGGAAGTCCCGCTTTCGAAGTTTGCCATCTTTGTGTGCTTTCATATCGAAGGCAAAATCTAAATTTTTGGGAAGTCTCTTTATTTCTACGTATATCTGAAAGCAAAAACATATAAAGAAATGATTTTACTACAAAGGTATATCATTTTTACGGCACAATCTAGTTTTTGTGAAATAATACAACACGTTTTCTGATGAAGAATCGCACGAGAGAAATTGACAAGTTGTACATTAATCGTAAATATTTCTTTACTCGTGGTATTTTGTTTAATTCTTATGACATATTCTGAAAGAAAAATTCCTGCTGAAGATTTTCGTGTATGATTTATATATCAAAACGTACAATTTATTTGAAACAAATGATTAAAACTTGTCGAACAAGCACACAGATTTTCTTGTCGATCTGTTTGAATTAGATTGTCATGAAAGTTTAAGGGTGCTCTCGTCGAGGTCCGCGTTAGATAGATAATTACACTATGTCAGTGAGGTTTGGAAAACATTGTAATCTGTCGTTCATTCGCACACATCGTTCAACAACCAAAACCGCAAAATGTCAGACGCACCAGCACCAGTAGTAAAGACCCCAGCTAAGTCACCAAAGAAGAAAGTTGCAGCTAAACCAAAGAAAGTAGCTACTCATCCAAAATACAGCGAGATGGTCGGAAAGGCTATATCTGCTTTGAAAGAGCGTGGAGGCTCCAGCCGTCAAGCCATCCTTAAGTATATCTTAGCAAACTTCAGCGTTGGTAGCGATGCAAAAACAGTAAACACTCACTTGAAGTTAGCTCTGAAATCAGGAGTGAAGAGCAATAGCTTGAAACAGTCGAAGGGTACCGGCGCTTCTGGAAGCTTTAAGATTGGGGAAGTGGCTAAACCAGCTAAGAAACCAGCAAAGAAAGTAGTTAAACCTAAAGCCGCCAAGCCAAAGAAGGCAAAGACACCTACCAAAAAGACTGCCGCAAAGAAACCTGCAGCAAAGAAACCAGCAGGTGAAAAGAAAGCAGCTAAACCAAAAGCAAAGAAACCAGCTGCAAAGAAACCTGCTGCAAAACCTGCTGCCAAATCTGCAAAGAAAGCCACAAAATCTCCCAAGAAGACAAAGGCTGCAGCTAAACCAAAGAAGGCAAAGACACCAAAGAAGAAGTAAATAAAGGAAGCATCCTGATGCTTTTAAAGCTTAAACAGCCCTTTTAAGGGCTACCAAAATTTTTCAAAAAGAGTCTGAAATTGTTGCATGGTATTAGTCACAAATAAAATATAGCTTGTCCCATATTCTAAATCTCTCTGTCTTCTCTGCAATTTTTTTCTACTATAAAGTCCATGTGTACTTGCCTAGTTTTACTATCTTCCACTCTCTGGATCGTGCAGTAAGTGTTTAGTTTTGCTTCTATCTTAAACCTGAAATTTTTTTTTATACAAATTCTAGATCTGTTCAAAATTGCTACTTCCTAACTTTATATATCAAACATTTTGACACTTCTGTGTCTACGACCATATCACGTTGAAAACACCGGTTCTCGTCCGATCACCGAAGTTAAGCAACGTCGAGCCCGGTTAGTACTTGGATGGGTGACCGCCTGGGAATACCGGGTGTTGTAGACATTTTTTGTACCTATAATTTTGCATTTCTACCAAACAATTAATGTAAAGTTTTGCTTCTGAAAAAATCTGTTTTATATAAATTTCTTTTCAAAAATGCTACTACCTAACCTTATATATCAAAAATTTTAACACTTCTGTGTCTACGACCATATCACGTTGAAAACACCGGTTCTCGTCCGATCACCGAAGTTAAGCAACGTCGAGCCCGGTTAGTACTTGGATGGGTGACCGCCTGGGAATACCGGGTGTTGTAGACATTTTTTTACTTATAATTTTGCATTCCTACCAAACATAATTGTTCTATGATTTTTTTTACTAATTTACTTGGATGTAATATTCAACATATCTAGCTATCAATGAATGAAGAAAACAGAAAATAAATCATTCATAAATTTATTTATTTTTCAATACCCATCTGCATGGTGAAATATTTTTACGTGAAATACATGCAAGTCAAGTTATATACACTTAAGAATTCCACTCCTTCCACATGCATGTGGCTACATATATATATATTTTTTTTAAATTAGGTCGTCTGTGATAATATGGTATCCGCCTTTTGTCGTCATTTGAAATCGCCTCTTTCTTTTTGACCAGGGCTTATATGATTCACTATTTTTCTGAAAGAATTCTGATTAGCAAAAATTCATTATAGCAAAAACAAATAATAAACAATAAATACTAATTATAGCTTGTAAAGTTCCAGTAAAAAATTCGAATATTTGAAACGTCTTTCATCTCGGTCAAGGAAGTCCCGCTTTCGAAGTTTGCCATCTTTGTGTGCTTTCATATCGAAGGCAAAATCTAAATTTTTGGGAAGTCTCTTTATTTCTACGTATATCTGAAAGCAAAAACATATAAAGAAATGATTTTACTACAAAGGTATATCATTTTTACGGCACAATCTAGTTTTTGTGAAATAATACAACACGTTTTCTGATGAAGAATCGCACGAGAGAAATTGACAAGTTGTACATTAATCGTAAATATTTCTTTACTCGTGGTATTTTGTTTAATTCTTATGACATATTCTGAAAGAAAAATTCCTGCTGAAGATTTTCGTGTATGATTTATATATCAAAACGTACAATTTATTTGAAACAAATGATTAAAACTTGTCGAACAAGCACACAGATTTTCTTGTCGATCTGTTTGAATTAGATTGTCATGAAAGTTTAAGGGTGCTCTCGTCGAGGTCCGCGTTAGATAGATAATTACACTATGTCAGTGAGGTTTGGAAAACATTGTAATCTGTCGTTCATTCGCACACATCGTTCAACAACCAAAACCGCAAAATGTCAGACGCACCAGCACCAGTAGTAAAGACCCCAGCTAAGTCACCAAAGAAGAAAGTTGCAGCTAAACCAAAGAAAGTAGCTACTCATCCAAAATACAGCGAGATGGTCGGAAAGGCTATATCTGCTTTGAAAGAGCGTGGAGGCTCCAGCCGTCAAGCCATCCTTAAGTATATCTTAGCAAACTTCAGCGTTGGTAGCGATGCAAAAACAGTAAACACTCACTTGAAGTTAGCTCTGAAATCAGGAGTGAAGAGCAATAGCTTGAAACAGTCGAAGGGTACCGGCGCTTCTGGAAGCTTTAAGATTGGGGAAGTGGCTAAACCAGCTAAGAAACCAGCAAAGAAAGTAGTTAAACCTAAAGCCGCCAAGCCAAAGAAGGCAAAGACACCTACCAAAAAGACTGCCGCAAAGAAACCTGCAGCAAAGAAACCAGCAGGTGAAAAGAAAGCAGCTAAACCAAAAGCAAAGAAACCAGCTGCAAAGAAACCTGCTGCAAAACCTGCTGCCAAATCTGCAAAGAAAGCCACAAAATCTCCCAAGAAGACAAAGGCTGCAGCTAAACCAAAGAAGGCAAAGACACCAAAGAAGAAGTAAATAAAGGAAGCATCCTGATGCTTTTAAAGCTTAAACAGCCCTTTTAAGGGCTACCAAAATTTTTCAAAAAGAGTCTGAAATTGTTGCATGGTATTAGTCACAAATAAAATATAGCTTGTCCCATATTCTAAATCTCTCTGTCTTCTCTGCAATTTTTTTCTACTATAAAGTCCATGTGTACTTGCCTAGTTTTACTATCTTCCACTCTCTGGATCGTGCAGTAAGTGTTTAGTTTTGCTTCTATCTTAAACCTGAAATTTTTTTTTATACAAATTCTAGATCTGTTCAAAATTGCTACTTCCTAACTTTATATATCAAACATTTTGACACTTCTGTGTCTACGACCATATCACGTTGAAAACACCGGTTCTCGTCCGATCACCGAAGTTAAGCAACGTCGAGCCCGGTTAGTACTTGGATGGGTGACCGCCTGGGAATACCGGGTGTTGTAGACATTTTTTGTACCTATAATTTTGCATTTCTACCAAACAATTAATGTAAAGTTTTGCTTCTGAAAAAATCTGTTTTATATAAATTTCTTTTCAAAAATGCTACTACCTAACCTTATATATCAAAAATTTTAACACTTCTGTGTCTACGACCATATCACGTTGAAAACACCGGTTCTCGTCCGATCACCGAAGTTAAGCAACGTCGAGCCCGGTTAGTACTTGGATGGGTGACCGCCTGGGAATACCGGGTGTTGTAGACATTTTTTTACTTATAATTTTGCATTCCTACCAAACATAATTGTTCTATGATTTTTTTTACTAATTTACTTGGATGTAATATTCAACATATCTAGCTATCAATGAATGAAGAAAACAGAAAATAAATCATTCATAAATTTATTTATTTTTCAATACCCATCTGCATGGTGAAATATTTTTACGTGAAATACATGCAAGTCAAGTTATATACACTTAAGAATTCCACTCCTTCCACATGCATGTGGCTACATATATATATTTTTTTTTTAAATTAGGTCGTCTGTGATAATATGGTATCCGCCTTTTGTCGTCATTTGAAATCGCCTCTTTCTTTTTGACCAGGGCTTATATGATTCACTATTTTTCTGAAAGAATTCTGATTAGCAAAAATTCATTATAGCAAAAACAAATAATAAACAATAAATACTAATTATAGCTTGTAAAGTTCCAGTAAAAAATTCGAATATTTGAAACGTCTTTCATCTCGGTCAAGGAAGTCCCGCTTTCGAAGTTTGCCATCTTTGTGTGCTTTCATATCGAAGGCAAAATCTAAATTTTTGGGAAGTCTCTTTATTTCTACGTATATCTGAAAGCAAAAACATATAAAGAAATGATTTTACTACAAAGGTATATCATTTTTACGGCACAATCTAGTTTTTGTGAAATAATACAACACGTTTTCTGATGAAGAATCGCACGAGAGAAATTGACAAGTTGTACATTAATCGTAAATATTTCTTTACTCGTGGTATTTTGTTTAATTCTTATGACATATTCTGAAAGAAAAATTCCTGCTGAAGATTTTCGTGTATGATTTATATATCAAAACGTACAATTTATTTGAAACAAATGATTAAAACTTGTCGAACAAGCACACAGATTTTCTTGTCGATCTGTTTGAATTAGATTGTCATGAAAGTTTAAGGGTGCTCTCGTCGAGGTCCGCGTTAGATAGATAATTACACTATGTCAGTGAGGTTTGGAAAACATTGTAATCTGTCGTTCATTCGCACACATCGTTCAACAACCAAAACCGCAAAATGTCAGACGCACCAGCACCAGTAGTAAAGACCCCAGCTAAGTCACCAAAGAAGAAAGTTGCAGCTAAACCAAAGAAAGTAGCTACTCATCCAAAATACAGCGAGATGGTCGGAAAGGCTATATCTGCTTTGAAAGAGCGTGGAGGCTCCAGCCGTCAAGCCATCCTTAAGTATATCTTAGCAAACTTCAGCGTTGGTAGCGATGCAAAAACAGTAAACACTCACTTGAAGTTAGCTCTGAAATCAGGAGTGAAGAGCAATAGCTTGAAACAGTCGAAGGGTACCGGCGCTTCTGGAAGCTTTAAGATTGGGGAAGTGGCTAAACCAGCTAAGAAACCAGCAAAGAAAGTAGTTAAACCTAAAGCCGCCAAGCCAAAGAAGGCAAAGACACCTACCAAAAAGACTGCCGCAAAGAAACCTGCAGCAAAGAAACCAGCAGGTGAAAAGAAAGCAGCTAAACCAAAAGCAAAGAAACCAGCTGCAAAGAAACCTGCTGCAAAACCTGCTGCCAAATCTGCAAAGAAAGCCACAAAATCTCCCAAGAAGACAAAGGCTGCAGCTAAACCAAAGAAGGCAAAGACACCAAAGAAGAAGTAAATAAAGGAAGCATCCTGATGCTTTTAAAGCTTAAACAGCCCTTTTAAGGGCTACCAAAATTTTTCAAAAAGAGTCTGAAATTGTTGCATGGTATTAGTCACAAATAAAATATAGCTTGTCCCATATTCTAAATCTCTCTGTCTTCTCTGCAATTTTTTTCTACTATAAAGTCCATGTGTACTTGCCTAGTTTTACTATCTTCCACTCTCTGGATCGTGCAGTAAGTGTTTAGTTTTGCTTCTATCTTAAACCTGAAATTTTTTTTTATACAAATTCTAGATCTGTTCAAAATTGCTACTTCCTAACTTTATATATCAAACATTTTGACACTTCTGTGTCTACGACCATATCACGTTGAAAACACCGGTTCTCGTCCGATCACCGAAGTTAAGCAACGTCGAGCCCGGTTAGTACTTGGATGGGTGACCGCCTGGGAATACCGGGTGTTGTAGACATTTTTTGTACCTATAATTTTGCATTTCTACCAAACAATTAATGTAAAGTTTTGCTTCTGAAAAAATCTGTTTTATATAAATTTCTTTTCAAAAATGCTACTACCTAACCTTATATATCAAAAATTTTAACACTTCTGTGTCTACGACCATATCACGTTGAAAACACCGGTTCTCGTCCGATCACCGAAGTTAAGCAACGTCGAGCCCGGTTAGTACTTGGATGGGTGACCGCCTGGGAATACCGGGTGTTGTAGACATTTTTTTACTTATAATTTTGCATTCCTACCAAACATAATTGTTCTATGATTTTTTTTACTAATTTACTTGGATGTAATATTCAACATATCTAGCTATCAATGAATGAAGAAAACAGAAAATAAATCATTCATAAATTTATTTATTTTTCAATACCCATCTGCATGGTGAAATATTTTTACGTGAAATACATGCAAGTCAAGTTATATACACTTAAGAATTCCACTCCTTCCACATGCATGTGGCTACATATATATATTTTTTTTTTAAATTAGGTCGTCTGTGATAATATGGTATCCGCCTTTTGTCGTCATTTGAAATCGCCTCTTTCTTTTTGACCAGGGCTTATATGATTCACTATTTTTCTGAAAGAATTCTGATTAGCAAAAATTCATTATAGCAAAAACAAATAATAAACAATAAATACTAATTATAGCTTGTAAAGTTCCAGTAAAAAATTCGAATATTTGAAACGTCTTTCATCTCGGTCAAGGAAGTCCCGCTTTCGAAGTTTGCCATCTTTGTGTGCTTTCATATCGAAGGCAAAATCTAAATTTTTGGGAAGTCTCTTTATTTCTACGTATATCTGAAAGCAAAAACATATAAAGAAATGATTTTACTACAAAGGTATATCATTTTTACGGCACAATCTAGTTTTTGTGAAATAATACAACACGTTTTCTGATGAAGAATCGCACGAGAGAAATTGACAAGTTGTACATTAATCGTAAATATTTCTTTACTCGTGGTATTTTGTTTAATTCTTATGACATATTCTGAAAGAAAAATTCCTGCTGAAGATTTTCGTGTATGATTTATATATCAAAACGTACAATTTATTTGAAACAAATGATTAAAACTTGTCGAACAAGCACACAGATTTTCTTGTCGATCTGTTTGAATTAGATTGTCATGAAAGTTTAAGGGTGCTCTCGTCGAGGTCCGCGTTAGATAGATAATTACACTATGTCAGTGAGGTTAATTCCAGAATCATGTCAAGTTTCTTGGTCTCATATTTGATAGAAAGCTAACATGGAATAAACACGTAAACTATTTACAAGAAAGATCTAAAGCAATATTAAACGTTCTAAGGTATGTTCAAGCAAATAATTATGGCATGGGTACTGATTCTCTTCTCATGCTATACAAATCTCTTCTTAGATCGGTACTTGACTATGGATGTCAAGCGTTTAATTCAGCATCTATAACTGTAAAATCTAAATTAGATATAATACAAGCTAAAGCTCTTCGCATAGTGTTAGGGGCCCATAAATCGACCCCGTTAGAAACAATACTAGCAGAATCTGGCGAAATGCCATTACAATTAAGAAGGGACCACCTTTCTCTTAAATATTATGCTCGTACTAAACAAAATCCATCAAATCCAGCCAATCAATTAGTAGATGACTGTATTGAATATCAAATTTATAATCATAAATGGAATGACCATAACATACCTTACGGATTCAGAGTCCAAAATCTACTTAAAGATAACGAACTAGACAAAATAAAGATGGTTACTAAAAATATTCAAGATCCACCTCCATGGATTATAGGTCAAGCAAAAACATCCAGTAACATAAAAAACAGCCTCAGTAAAAAAGAAAATCCGCATATCATTAAGACTAAAGCGTTAGAGTACATCGACAATGCATATAAAAATCATTTAAAAATTTACACCGATGGCTCAAAAGACCCAGCTTCGGGTAAAACTGGATATGCTTTTCTAATCCCATCAAAGTTGATTGCAAGCTATAAACGAACGTCAGACAATCTTTCCGTTTACACCACAGAAATGACGGCCATATATCAATCATTAAAGTGGGTATTCTCCAATCAACAGCCAGGGCAAAAAGTTGTTATTCTAACTGATTCATATAGTTCAATCCAATCTATAAATAATAATGCATCAAGTAGACCCGATATTCTAGAACCAATTCAAATACTGGCTTGTCGTCTAAAACAAAAAAATATAGAAGTAACCATAGAATGGATACCAGCGCATGTTGGTATCCTAGGTAATGAACAGGTTGACAAACTAGCTAAATTAGCACTAAGTAATGATAAGATTGACCTTAACTTAAGTCTTAGTGCAAACGAATTCATTGCAATAACAACAGCATTATATAAGAAAAAGTGGCAAGCTAGATGGGATAACACATGCTCCATATGGAGTCGTTCTATAAATACTGCAGTAAATAAAAAACCCAACTTTTATCAAGGTAATCGATTTCATGCAAAAACAATAACTAGACTTAGGTTGGGCACTACTTTATTACCTGGGCAACTAGGCCAGTACATACGCAATGTCTCTCCAATGTGCAATACATGCGGCATAAAAGAGGATATAGAACACGTACTAGTAAACTGTATTAATCATTCACAAGCGAGACAAAATTTGCAATCAAACTTGGACAAGGTTCAAATACAAAATATTAATACCAAAATATTACTAGATCCTCCTAAAGACAAACAACAATATGTCTGGTCGTGCTTGGTACAATATTTAACAGAAATTGATTATCATAAATTTATATAAGTATATAAGTATATAAAAAAAAACAATCATAGAAATAAAATAATTAAAAGACACTGCAAGAGTTATCCGGGTCAGTGACTCAAAAATGGAGTCAGGCCGTAACCGGCAGTCAAAAACTAAAATCTTCACTTCAAATACAGTACGTATTAAAGAAAAGATCGTTAAGAAGACCAGCTACACTGCAAGAGTTATCCGGGGTCAGTGACTCAGAAATGGAGTCAGGCCATAACCGGCAGTACAGAAGGCTCTTCAAGACGACTTACCACAACATCATTAAATAGGCAAAACACACTGCAAGAGTTATCCAGGTCAGTGACTCAAAAATGGAGTCAGGCCGTAACCGGCAGTCAAAAACTAAATCACTTCAAATACAGTACGTACTAAAGAAAAGATCGTTAAGAAGACCAGCTACACTGCAAGAGTTATCCGGGGTCAGTGACTCAGAAATGGAGTCAGGCCATAACCGGCAGTACAGATGAATCTTCAAGACGACTTACCACAGCATCATAGGGGCAAAACAAACTGCAAGAGTTATCCGGTCAGTGACTCAAAAATGGAGTCAGGCCATAACCGGCAGTAAAAATTAAATACTTAAGACAAATAAAATCCAAATTAATATGATTTTAAAAAAATAAAAAAATAATAAAAATTAATCCTTTGAAATAACTTAACATATTTAAAATTAGATAAACTGACTGTAGGGATAAGTTAATTAAACTATTAAAATTATGCTAACTAAACAAGAACGCACGATAACCTTTGGCTTTTTTTTTCCAAATTCGCGGCACCCCAAATTATTTTTGTTTCTACTTTTGGTCATTATATAAATTTTTCATGTCATTAAGCCGCTAGTCAAATCTAAGACTTAAAAATGGTACTTCGCAAGATCTGGTTTGCGCTAATCCAGTTTTAATTAGCGTGGGGCACTGTCTTCCTGCGGATAAGTGTTCCAGTGTACTAGCACTCTAAAGTCCTGCAACTACGGTAGGCTAGCACAAAGCAGTCAAAATTTACATACACCCTTTGGTTTTTATTTATTTTATTTTATTTTATTTCACTTTTCTTTTTTTCTAGTACATACAAAACATCCATCTAATTATTTTTGCAAAACTCACATACACTAATTTAGGCTTATTGTGGTTTATACATAATATTTGGCATATAAATTCACATACACAATTTGGCATATCAAAATTATCCGCTCTTTACTTGGCTGCTGGTGTACCAGGACAACGTTGCTGCCGTTCACTGCTGTTTACTTGGCCAAGCTTTCCTCCTGTTCCTACTTCCGGTGGCCCCGTGTTTAATAATTATTTATTTATTTTGTTTTATTTTATTTTTATTTTTATACAAAATTATTTCTATATTATTTTATTATATTTAATTTTATATTCTTTTATTATTTTTTATTATTTTATTATTTTATTATTTACTTAATCTTAAATATTTTACTTTTTTCATTCATTTATTTATCTAAAATTTTGCTTTTTAAATTTTTTTTGCTTTTATTAAATTTTCTTATCATTATAAATTATTTAAATTACCACATGGTAAAAAATATAAATTATTTAATGCCCAAAAAGGCGCAAGCCAGGGCCGACCGTGCAAGGGCTGTATAGCCAGTCAAGGTCGTTAAAAACTTCCATTTGTTGTTTGGAAAACATTGTAATCTGTCGTTCATTCGCACACATCGTTCAACAACCAAAACCGCAAAATGTCAGACGCACCAGCACCAGTAGTAAAGACCCCAGCTAAGTCACCAAAGAAGAAAGTTGCAGCTAAACCAAAGAAAGTAGCTACTCATCCAAAATACAGCGAGATGGTCGGAAAGGCTATATCTGCTTTGAAAGAGCGTGGAGGCTCCAGCCGTCAAGCCATCCTTAAGTATATCTTAGCAAACTTCAGCGTTGGTAGCGATGCAAAAACAGTAAACACTCACTTGAAGTTAGCTCTGAAATCAGGAGTGAAGAGCAATAGCTTGAAACAGTCGAAGGGTACCGGCGCTTCTGGAAGCTTTAAGATTGGGGAAGTGGCTAAACCAGCTAAGAAACCAGCAAAGAAAGTAGTTAAACCTAAAGCCGCCAAGCCAAAGAAGGCAAAGACACCTACCAAAAAGACTGCCGCAAAGAAACCTGCAGCAAAGAAACCAGCAGGTGAAAAGAAAGCAGCTAAACCAAAAGCAAAGAAACCAGCTGCAAAGAAACCTGCTGCAAAACCTGCTGCCAAATCTGCAAAGAAAGCCACAAAATCTCCCAAGAAGACAAAGGCTGCAGCTAAACCAAAGAAGGCAAAGACACCAAAGAAGAAGTAAATAAAGGAAGCATCCTGATGCTTTTAAAGCTTAAACAGCCCTTTTAAGGGCTACCAAAATTTTTCAAAAAGAGTCTGAAATTGTTGCATGGTATTAGTCACAAATAAAATATAGCTTGTCCCATATTCTAAATCTCTCTGTCTTCTCTGCAATTTTTTTCTACTATAAAGTCCATGTGTACTTGCCTAGTTTTACTATCTTCCACTCTCTGGATCGTGCAGTAAGTGTTTAGTTTTGCTTCTATCTTAAACCTGAAATTTTTTTTTATACAAATTCTAGATCTGTTCAAAATTGCTACTTCCTAACTTTATATATCAAACATTTTGACACTTCTGTGTCTACGACCATATCACGTTGAAAACACCGGTTCTCGTCCGATCACCGAAGTTAAGCAACGTCGAGCCCGGTTAGTACTTGGATGGGTGACCGCCTGGGAATACCGGGTGTTGTAGACATTTTTTGTACCTATAATTTTGCATTTCTACCAAACAATTAATGTAAAGTTTTGCTTCTGAAAAAATCTGTTTTATATAAATTTCTTTTCAAAAATGCTACTACCTAACCTTATATATCAAAAATTTTAACACTTCTGTGTCTACGACCATATCACGTTGAAAACACCGGTTCTCGTCCGATCACCGAAGTTAAGCAACGTCGAGCCCGGTTAGTACTTGGATGGGTGACCGCCTGGGAATACCGGGTGTTGTAGACATTTTTTTACTTATAATTTTGCATTCCTACCAAACATAATTGTTCTATGATTTTTTTTACTAATTTACTTGGATGTAATATTCAACATATCTAGCTATCAATGAATGAAGAAAACAGAAAATAAATCATTCATAAATTTATTTATTTTTCAATACCCATCTGCATGGTGAAATATTTTTACGTGAAATACATGCAAGTCAAGTTATATACACTTAAGAATTCCACTCCTTCCACATGCATGTGGCTACATATATATATATTTTTTTTAAATTAGGTCGTCTGTGATAATATGGTATCCGCCTTTTGTCGTCATTTGAAATCGCCTCTTTCTTTTTGACCAGGGCTTATATGATTCACTATTTTTCTGAAAGAATTCTGATTAGCAAAAATTCATTATAGCAAAAACAAATAATAAACAATAAATACTAATTATAGCTTGTAAAGTTCCAGTAAAAAATTCGAATATTTGAAACGTCTTTCATCTCGGTCAAGGAAGTCCCGCTTTCGAAGTTTGCCATCTTTGTGTGCTTTCATATCGAAGGCAAAATCTAAATTTTTGGGAAGTCTCTTTATTTCTACGTATATCTGAAAGCAAAAACATATAAAGAAATGATTTTACTACAAAGGTATATCATTTTTACGGCACAATCTAGTTTTTGTGAAATAATACAACACGTTTTCTGATGAAGAATCGCACGAGAGAAATTGACAAGTTGTACATTAATCGTAAATATTTCTTTACTCGTGGTATTTTGTTTAATTCTTATGACATATTCTGAAAGAAAAATTCCTGCTGAAGATTTTCGTGTATGATTTATATATCAAAACGTACAATTTATTTGAAACAAATGATTAAAACTTGTCGAACAAGCACACAGATTTTCTTGTCGATCTGTTTGAATTAGATTGTCATGAAAGTTTAAGGGTGCTCTCGTCGAGGTCCGCGTTAGATAGATAATTACACTATGTCAGTGAGGTTTGGAAAACATTGTAATCTGTCGTTCATTCGCACACATCGTTCAACAACCAAAACCGCAAAATGTCAGACGCACCAGCACCAGTAGTAAAGACCCCAGCTAAGTCACCAAAGAAGAAAGTTGCAGCTAAACCAAAGAAAGTAGCTACTCATCCAAAATACAGCGAGATGGTCGGAAAGGCTATATCTGCTTTGAAAGAGCGTGGAGGCTCCAGCCGTCAAGCCATCCTTAAGTATATCTTAGCAAACTTCAGCGTTGGTAGCGATGCAAAAACAGTAAACACTCACTTGAAGTTAGCTCTGAAATCAGGAGTGAAGAGCAATAGCTTGAAACAGTCGAAGGGTACCGGCGCTTCTGGAAGCTTTAAGATTGGGGAAGTGGCTAAACCAGCTAAGAAACCAGCAAAGAAAGTAGTTAAACCTAAAGCCGCCAAGCCAAAGAAGGCAAAGACACCTACCAAAAAGACTGCCGCAAAGAAACCTGCAGCAAAGAAACCAGCAGGTGAAAAGAAAGCAGCTAAACCAAAAGCAAAGAAACCAGCTGCAAAGAAACCTGCTGCAAAACCTGCTGCCAAATCTGCAAAGAAAGCCACAAAATCTCCCAAGAAGACAAAGGCTGCAGCTAAACCAAAGAAGGCAAAGACACCAAAGAAGAAGTAAATAAAGGAAGCATCCTGATGCTTTTAAAGCTTAAACAGCCCTTTTAAGGGCTACCAAAATTTTTCAAAAAGAGTCTGAAATTGTTGCATGGTATTAGTCACAAATAAAATATAGCTTGTCCCATATTCTAAATCTCTCTGTCTTCTCTGCAATTTTTTTCTACTATAAAGTCCATGTGTACTTGCCTAGTTTTACTATCTTCCACTCTCTGGATCGTGCAGTAAGTGTTTAGTTTTGCTTCTATCTTAAACCTGAAATTTTTTTTTATACAAATTCTAGATCTGTTCAAAATTGCTACTTCCTAACTTTATATATCAAACATTTTGACACTTCTGTGTCTACGACCATATCACGTTGAAAACACCGGTTCTCGTCCGATCACCGAAGTTAAGCAACGTCGAGCCCGGTTAGTACTTGGATGGGTGACCGCCTGGGAATACCGGGTGTTGTAGACATTTTTTGTACCTATAATTTTGCATTTCTACCAAACAATTAATGTAAAGTTTTGCTTCTGAAAAAATCTGTTTTATATAAATTTCTTTTCAAAAATGCTACTACCTAACCTTATATATCAAAAATTTTAACACTTCTGTGTCTACGACCATATCACGTTGAAAACACCGGTTCTCGTCCGATCACCGAAGTTAAGCAACGTCGAGCCCGGTTAGTACTTGGATGGGTGACCGCCTGGGAATACCGGGTGTTGTAGACATTTTTTTACTTATAATTTTGCATTCCTACCAAACATAATTGTTCTATGATTTTTTTTACTAATTTACTTGGATGTAATATTCAACATATCTAGCTATCAATGAATGAAGAAAACAGAAAATAAATCATTCATAAATTTATTTATTTTTCAATACCCATCTGCATGGTGAAATATTTTTACGTGAAATACATGCAAGTCAAGTTATATACACTTAAGAATTCCACTCCTTCCACATGCATGTGGCTACATATATATATATTTTTTTTAAATTAGGTCGTCTGTGATAATATGGTATCCGCCTTTTGTCGTCATTTGAAATCGCCTCTTTCTTTTTGACCAGGGCTTATATGATTCACTATTTTTCTGAAAGAATTCTGATTAGCAAAAATTCATTATAGCAAAAACAAATAATAAACAATAAATACTAATTATAGCTTGTAAAGTTCCAGTAAAAAATTCGAATATTTGAAACGTCTTTCATCTCGGTCAAGGAAGTCCCGCTTTCGAAGTTTGCCATCTTTGTGTGCTTTCATATCGAAGGCAAAATCTAAATTTTTGGGAAGTCTCTTTATTTCTACGTATATCTGAAAGCAAAAACATATAAAGAAATGATTTTACTACAAAGGTATATCATTTTTACGGCACAATCTAGTTTTTGTGAAATAATACAACACGTTTTCTGATGAAGAATCGCACGAGAGAAATTGACAAGTTGTACATTAATCGTAAATATTTCTTTACTCGTGGTATTTTGTTTAATTCTTATGACATATTCTGAAAGAAAAATTCCTGCTGAAGATTTTCGTGTATGATTTATATATCAAAACGTACAATTTATTTGAAACAAATGATTAAAACTTGTCGAACAAGCACACAGATTTTCTTGTCGATCTGTTTGAATTAGATTGTCATGAAAGTTTAAGGGTGCTCTCGTCGAGGTCCGCGTTAGATAGATAATTACACTATGTCAGTGAGGTTTGGAAAACATTGTAATCTGTCGTTCATTCGCACACATCGTTCAACAACCAAAACCGCAAAATGTCAGACGCACCAGCACCAGTAGTAAAGACCCCAGCTAAGTCACCAAAGAAGAAAGTTGCAGCTAAACCAAAGAAAGTAGCTACTCATCCAAAATACAGCGAGATGGTCGGAAAGGCTATATCTGCTTTGAAAGAGCGTGGAGGCTCCAGCCGTCAAGCCATCCTTAAGTATATCTTAGCAAACTTCAGCGTTGGTAGCGATGCAAAAACAGTAAACACTCACTTGAAGTTAGCTCTGAAATCAGGAGTGAAGAGCAATAGCTTGAAACAGTCGAAGGGTACCGGCGCTTCTGGAAGCTTTAAGATTGGGGAAGTGGCTAAACCAGCTAAGAAACCAGCAAAGAAAGTAGTTAAACCTAAAGCCGCCAAGCCAAAGAAGGCAAAGACACCTACCAAAAAGACTGCCGCAAAGAAACCTGCAGCAAAGAAACCAGCAGGTGAAAAGAAAGCAGCTAAACCAAAAGCAAAGAAACCAGCTGCAAAGAAACCTGCTGCAAAACCTGCTGCCAAATCTGCAAAGAAAGCCACAAAATCTCCCAAGAAGACAAAGGCTGCAGCTAAACCAAAGAAGGCAAAGACACCAAAGAAGAAGTAAATAAAGGAAGCATCCTGATGCTTTTAAAGCTTAAACAGCCCTTTTAAGGGCTACCAAAATTTTTCAAAAAGAGTCTGAAATTGTTGCATGGTATTAGTCACAAATAAAATATAGCTTGTCCCATATTCTAAATCTCTCTGTCTTCTCTGCAATTTTTTTCTACTATAAAGTCCATGTGTACTTGCCTAGTTTTACTATCTTCCACTCTCTGGATCGTGCAGTAAGTGTTTAGTTTTGCTTCTATCTTAAACCTGAAATTTTTTTTTATACAAATTCTAGATCTGTTCAAAATTGCTACTTCCTAACTTTATATATCAAACATTTTGACACTTCTGTGTCTACGACCATATCACGTTGAAAACACCGGTTCTCGTCCGATCACCGAAGTTAAGCAACGTCGAGCCCGGTTAGTACTTGGATGGGTGACCGCCTGGGAATACCGGGTGTTGTAGACATTTTTTGTACCTATAATTTTGCATTTCTACCAAACAATTAATGTAAAGTTTTGCTTCTGAAAAAATCTGTTTTATATAAATTTCTTTTCAAAAATGCTACTACCTAACCTTATATATCAAAAATTTTAACACTTCTGTGTCTACGACCATATCACGTTGAAAACACCGGTTCTCGTCCGATCACCGAAGTTAAGCAACGTCGAGCCCGGTTAGTACTTGGATGGGTGACCGCCTGGGAATACCGGGTGTTGTAGACATTTTTTTACTTATAATTTTGCATTCCTACCAAACATAATTGTTCTATGATTTTTTTTACTAATTTACTTGGATGTAATATTCAACATATCTAGCTATCAATGAATGAAGAAAACAGAAAATAAATCATTCATAAATTTATTTATTTTTCAATACCCATCTGCATGGTGAAATATTTTTACGTGAAATACATGCAAGTCAAGTTATATACACTTAAGAATTCCACTCCTTCCACATGCATGTGGCTACATATATATATTTTTTTTTTAAATTAGGTCGTCTGTGATAATATGGTATCCGCCTTTTGTCGTCATTTGAAATCGCCTCTTTCTTTTTGACCAGGGCTTATATGATTCACTATTTTTCTGAAAGAATTCTGATTAGCAAAAATTCATTATAGCAAAAACAAATAATAAACAATAAATACTAATTATAGCTTGTAAAGTTCCAGTAAAAAATTCGAATATTTGAAACGTCTTTCATCTCGGTCAAGGAAGTCCCGCTTTCGAAGTTTGCCATCTTTGTGTGCTTTCATATCGAAGGCAAAATCTAAATTTTTGGGAAGTCTCTTTATTTCTACGTATATCTGAAAGCAAAAACATATAAAGAAATGATTTTACTACAAAGGTATATCATTTTTACGGCACAATCTAGTTTTTGTGAAATAATACAACACGTTTTCTGATGAAGAATCGCACGAGAGAAATTGACAAGTTGTACATTAATCGTAAATATTTCTTTACTCGTGGTATTTTGTTTAATTCTTATGACATATTCTGAAAGAAAAATTCCTGCTGAAGATTTTCGTGTATGATTTATATATCAAAACGTACAATTTATTTGAAACAAATGATTAAAACTTGTCGAACAAGCACACAGATTTTCTTGTCGATCTGTTTGAATTAGATTGTCATGAAAGTTTAAGGGTGCTCTCGTCGAGGTCCGCGTTAGATAGATAATTACACTATGTCAGTGAGGTTTGGAAAACATTGTAATCTGTCGTTCATTCGCACACATCGTTCAACAACCAAAACCGCAAAATGTCAGACGCACCAGCACCAGTAGTAAAGACCCCAGCTAAGTCACCAAAGAAGAAAGTTGCAGCTAAACCAAAGAAAGTAGCTACTCATCCAAAATACAGCGAGATGGTCGGAAAGGCTATATCTGCTTTGAAAGAGCGTGGAGGCTCCAGCCGTCAAGCCATCCTTAAGTATATCTTAGCAAACTTCAGCGTTGGTAGCGATGCAAAAACAGTAAACACTCACTTGAAGTTAGCTCTGAAATCAGGAGTGAAGAGCAATAGCTTGAAACAGTCGAAGGGTACCGGCGCTTCTGGAAGCTTTAAGATTGGGGAAGTGGCTAAACCAGCTAAGAAACCAGCAAAGAAAGTAGTTAAACCTAAAGCCGCCAAGCCAAAGAAGGCAAAGACACCTACCAAAAAGACTGCCGCAAAGAAACCTGCAGCAAAGAAACCAGCAGGTGAAAAGAAAGCAGCTAAACCAAAAGCAAAGAAACCAGCTGCAAAGAAACCTGCTGCAAAACCTGCTGCCAAATCTGCAAAGAAAGCCACAAAATCTCCCAAGAAGACAAAGGCTGCAGCTAAACCAAAGAAGGCAAAGACACCAAAGAAGAAGTAAATAAAGGAAGCATCCTGATGCTTTTAAAGCTTAAACAGCCCTTTTAAGGGCTACCAAAATTTTTCAAAAAGAGTCTGAAATTGTTGCATGGTATTAGTCACAAATAAAATATAGCTTGTCCCATATTCTAAATCTCTCTGTCTTCTCTGCAATTTTTTTCTACTATAAAGTCCATGTGTACTTGCCTAGTTTTACTATCTTCCACTCTCTGGATCGTGCAGTAAGTGTTTAGTTTTGCTTCTATCTTAAACCTGAAATTTTTTTTTATACAAATTCTAGATCTGTTCAAAATTGCTACTTCCTAACTTTATATATCAAACATTTTGACACTTCTGTGTCTACGACCATATCACGTTGAAAACACCGGTTCTCGTCCGATCACCGAAGTTAAGCAACGTCGAGCCCGGTTAGTACTTGGATGGGTGACCGCCTGGGAATACCGGGTGTTGTAGACATTTTTTGTACCTATAATTTTGCATTTCTACCAAACAATTAATGTAAAGTTTTGCTTCTGAAAAAATCTGTTTTATATAAATTTCTTTTCAAAAATGCTACTACCTAACCTTATATATCAAAAATTTTAACACTTCTGTGTCTACGACCATATCACGTTGAAAACACCGGTTCTCGTCCGATCACCGAAGTTAAGCAACGTCGAGCCCGGTTAGTACTTGGATGGGTGACCGCCTGGGAATACCGGGTGTTGTAGACATTTTTTTACTTATAATTTTGCATTCCTACCAAACATAATTGTTCTATGATTTTTTTTACTAATTTACTTGGATGTAATATTCAACATATCTAGCTATCAATGAATGAAGAAAACAGAAAATAAATCATTCATAAATTTATTTATTTTTCAATACCCATCTGCATGGTGAAATATTTTTACGTGAAATACATGCAAGTCAAGTTATATACACTTAAGAATTCCACTCCTTCCACATGCATGTGGCTACATATATATATTTTTTTTTTAAATTAGGTCGTCTGTGATAATATGGTATCCGCCTTTTGTCGTCATTTGAAATCGCCTCTTTCTTTTTGACCAGGGCTTATATGATTCACTATTTTTCTGAAAGAATTCTGATTAGCAAAAATTCATTATAGCAAAAACAAATAATAAACAATAAATACTAATTATAGCTTGTAAAGTTCCAGTAAAAAATTCGAATATTTGAAACGTCTTTCATCTCGGTCAAGGAAGTCCCGCTTTCGAAGTTTGCCATCTTTGTGTGCTTTCATATCGAAGGCAAAATCTAAATTTTTGGGAAGTCTCTTTATTTCTACGTATATCTGAAAGCAAAAACATATAAAGAAATGATTTTACTACAAAGGTATATCATTTTTACGGCACAATCTAGTTTTTGTGAAATAATACAACACGTTTTCTGATGAAGAATCGCACGAGAGAAATTGACAAGTTGTACATTAATCGTAAATATTTCTTTACTCGTGGTATTTTGTTTAATTCTTATGACATATTCTGAAAGAAAAATTCCTGCTGAAGATTTTCGTGTATGATTTATATATCAAAACGTACAATTTATTTGAAACAAATGATTAAAACTTGTCGAACAAGCACACAGATTTTCTTGTCGATCTGTTTGAATTAGATTGTCATGAAAGTTTAAGGGTGCTCTCGTCGAGGTCCGCGTTAGATAGATAATTACACTATGTCAGTGAGGTTAATTCCAGAATCATGTCAAGTTTCTTGGTCTCATATTTGATAGAAAGCTAACATGGAATAAACACGTAAACTATTTACAAGAAAGATCTAAAGCAATATTAAACGTTCTAAGGTATGTTCAAGCAAATAATTATGGCATGGGTACTGATTCTCTTCTCATGCTATACAAATCTCTTCTTAGATCGGTACTTGACTATGGATGTCAAGCGTTTAATTCAGCATCTATAACTGTAAAATCTAAATTAGATATAATACAAGCTAAAGCTCTTCGCATAGTGTTAGGGGCCCATAAATCGACCCCGTTAGAAACAATACTAGCAGAATCTGGCGAAATGCCATTACAATTAAGAAGGGACCACCTTTCTCTTAAATATTATGCTCGTACTAAACAAAATCCATCAAATCCAGCCAATCAATTAGTAGATGACTGTATTGAATATCAAATTTATAATCATAAATGGAATGACCATAACATACCTTACGGATTCAGAGTCCAAAATCTACTTAAAGATAACGAACTAGACAAAATAAAGATGGTTACTAAAAATATTCAAGATCCACCTCCATGGATTATAGGTCAAGCAAAAACATCCAGTAACATAAAAAACAGCCTCAGTAAAAAAGAAAATCCGCATATCATTAAGACTAAAGCGTTAGAGTACATCGACAATGCATATAAAAATCATTTAAAAATTTACACCGATGGCTCAAAAGACCCAGCTTCGGGTAAAACTGGATATGCTTTTCTAATCCCATCAAAGTTGATTGCAAGCTATAAACGAACGTCAGACAATCTTTCCGTTTACACCACAGAAATGACGGCCATATATCAATCATTAAAGTGGGTATTCTCCAATCAACAGCCAGGGCAAAAAGTTGTTATTCTAACTGATTCATATAGTTCAATCCAATCTATAAATAATAATGCATCAAGTAGACCCGATATTCTAGAACCAATTCAAATACTGGCTTGTCGTCTAAAACAAAAAAATATAGAAGTAACCATAGAATGGATACCAGCGCATGTTGGTATCCTAGGTAATGAACAGGTTGACAAACTAGCTAAATTAGCACTAAGTAATGATAAGATTGACCTTAACTTAAGTCTTAGTGCAAACGAATTCATTGCAATAACAACAGCATTATATAAGAAAAAGTGGCAAGCTAGATGGGATAACACATGCTCCATATGGAGTCGTTCTATAAATACTGCAGTAAATAAAAAACCCAACTTTTATCAAGGTAATCGATTTCATGCAAAAACAATAACTAGACTTAGGTTGGGCACTACTTTATTACCTGGGCAACTAGGCCAGTACATACGCAATGTCTCTCCAATGTGCAATACATGCGGCATAAAAGAGGATATAGAACACGTACTAGTAAACTGTATTAATCATTCACAAGCGAGACAAAATTTGCAATCAAACTTGGACAAGGTTCAAATACAAAATATTAATACCAAAATATTACTAGATCCTCCTAAAGACAAACAACAATATGTCTGGTCGTGCTTGGTACAATATTTAACAGAAATTGATTATCATAAATTTATATAAGTATATAAGTATATAAAAAAAAACAATCATAGAAATAAAATAATTAAAAGACACTGCAAGAGTTATCCGGGTCAGTGACTCAAAAATGGAGTCAGGCCGTAACCGGCAGTCAAAAACTAAAATCTTCACTTCAAATACAGTACGTATTAAAGAAAAGATCGTTAAGAAGACCAGCTACACTGCAAGAGTTATCCGGGGTCAGTGACTCAGAAATGGAGTCAGGCCATAACCGGCAGTACAGAAGGCTCTTCAAGACGACTTACCACAACATCATTAAATAGGCAAAACACACTGCAAGAGTTATCCAGGTCAGTGACTCAAAAATGGAGTCAGGCCGTAACCGGCAGTCAAAAACTAAATCACTTCAAATACAGTACGTACTAAAGAAAAGATCGTTAAGAAGACCAGCTACACTGCAAGAGTTATCCGGGGTCAGTGACTCAGAAATGGAGTCAGGCCATAACCGGCAGTACAGATGAATCTTCAAGACGACTTACCACAGCATCATAGGGGCAAAACAAACTGCAAGAGTTATCCGGTCAGTGACTCAAAAATGGAGTCAGGCCATAACCGGCAGTAAAAATTAAATACTTAAGACAAATAAAATCCAAATTAATATGATTTTAAAAAAATAAAAAAATAATAAAAATTAATCCTTTGAAATAACTTAACATATTTAAAATTAGATAAACTGACTGTAGGGATAAGTTAATTAAACTATTAAAATTATGCTAACTAAACAAGAACGCACGATAACCTTTGGCTTTTTTTTTCCAAATTCGCGGCACCCCAAATTATTTTTGTTTCTACTTTTGGTCATTATATAAATTTTTCATGTCATTAAGCCGCTAGTCAAATCTAAGACTTAAAAATGGTACTTCGCAAGATCTGGTTTGCGCTAATCCAGTTTTAATTAGCGTGGGGCACTGTCTTCCTGCGGATAAGTGTTCCAGTGTACTAGCACTCTAAAGTCCTGCAACTACGGTAGGCTAGCACAAAGCAGTCAAAATTTACATACACCCTTTGGTTTTTATTTATTTTATTTTATTTTATTTCACTTTTCTTTTTTTCTAGTACATACAAAACATCCATCTAATTATTTTTGCAAAACTCACATACACTAATTTAGGCTTATTGTGGTTTATACATAATATTTGGCATATAAATTCACATACACAATTTGGCATATCAAAATTATCCGCTCTTTACTTGGCTGCTGGTGTACCAGGACAACGTTGCTGCCGTTCACTGCTGTTTACTTGGCCAAGCTTTCCTCCTGTTCCTACTTCCGGTGGCCCCGTGTTTAATAATTATTTATTTATTTTGTTTTATTTTATTTTTATTTTTATACAAAATTATTTCTATATTATTTTATTATATTTAATTTTATATTCTTTTATTATTTTTTATTATTTTATTATTTTATTATTTACTTAATCTTAAATATTTTACTTTTTTCATTCATTTATTTATCTAAAATTTTGCTTTTTAAATTTTTTTTGCTTTTATTAAATTTTCTTATCATTATAAATTATCTAAATTACCACATGGTAAAAAATATAAATTATTTAATGCCCAAAAAGGCGCAAGCCAGGGCCGACCGTGCAAGGGCTGTATAGCCAGTCAAGGTCGTTAAAAACTTCCATTTGTTGTTTGGAAAACATTGTAATCTGTCGTTCATTCGCACACATCGTTCAACAACCAAAACCGCAAAATGTCAGACGCACCAGCACCAGTAGTAAAGACCCCAGCTAAGTCACCAAAGAAGAAAGTTGCAGCTAAACCAAAGAAAGTAGCTACTCATCCAAAATACAGCGAGATGGTCGGAAAGGCTATATCTGCTTTGAAAGAGCGTGGAGGCTCCAGCCGTCAAGCCATCCTTAAGTATATCTTAGCAAACTTCAGCGTTGGTAGCGATGCAAAAACAGTAAACACTCACTTGAAGTTAGCTCTGAAATCAGGAGTGAAGAGCAATAGCTTGAAACAGTCGAAGGGTACCGGCGCTTCTGGAAGCTTTAAGATTGGGGAAGTGGCTAAACCAGCTAAGAAACCAGCAAAGAAAGTAGTTAAACCTAAAGCCGCCAAGCCAAAGAAGGCAAAGACACCTACCAAAAAGACTGCCGCAAAGAAACCTGCAGCAAAGAAACCAGCAGGTGAAAAGAAAGCAGCTAAACCAAAAGCAAAGAAACCAGCTGCAAAGAAACCTGCTGCAAAACCTGCTGCCAAATCTGCAAAGAAAGCCACAAAATCTCCCAAGAAGACAAAGGCTGCAGCTAAACCAAAGAAGGCAAAGA
This sequence comes from Mytilus edulis, assembly GCF_963676685.1. Taxonomy (NCBI): domain Eukaryota; kingdom Metazoa; phylum Mollusca; class Bivalvia; order Mytilida; family Mytilidae; genus Mytilus; species Mytilus edulis. The sequence continues at coordinate 19,269 of NW_027268638.1, read as the reverse complement.
CACCAAAGAAGAAGTAAATAAAGGAAGCATCCTGATGCTTTTAAAGCTTAAACAGCCCTTTTAAGGGCTACCAAAATTTTTCAAAAAGAGTCTGAAATTGTTGCATGGTATTAGTCACAAATAAAATATAGCTTGTCCCATATTCTAAATCTCTCTGTCTTCTCTGCAATTTTTTTCTACTATAAAGTCCATGTGTACTTGCCTAGTTTTACTATCTTCCACTCTCTGGATCGTGCAGTAAGTGTTTAGTTTTGCTTCTATCTTAAACCTGAAATTTTTTTTTATACAAATTCTAGATCTGTTCAAAATTGCTACTTCCTAACTTTATATATCAAACATTTTGACACTTCTGTGTCTACGACCATATCACGTTGAAAACACCGGTTCTCGTCCGATCACCGAAGTTAAGCAACGTCGAGCCCGGTTAGTACTTGGATGGGTGACCGCCTGGGAATACCGGGTGTTGTAGACATTTTTTGTACCTATAATTTTGCATTTCTACCAAACAATTAATGTAAAGTTTTGCTTCTGAAAAAATCTGTTTTATATAAATTTCTTTTCAAAAATGCTACTACCTAACCTTATATATCAAAAATTTTAACACTTCTGTGTCTACGACCATATCACGTTGAAAACACCGGTTCTCGTCCGATCACCGAAGTTAAGCAACGTCGAGCCCGGTTAGTACTTGGATGGGTGACCGCCTGGGAATACCGGGTGTTGTAGACATTTTTTTACTTATAATTTTGCATTCCTACCAAACATAATTGTTCTATGATTTTTTTTACTAATTTACTTGGATGTAATATTCAACATATCTAGCTATCAATGAATGAAGAAAACAGAAAATAAATCATTCATAAATTTATTTATTTTTCAATACCCATCTGCATGGTGAAATATTTTTACGTGAAATACATGCAAGTCAAGTTATATACACTTAAGAATTCCACTCCTTCCACATGCATGTGGCTACATATATATATATTTTTTTTAAATTAGGTCGTCTGTGATAATATGGTATCCGCCTTTTGTCGTCATTTGAAATCGCCTCTTTCTTTTTGACCAGGGCTTATATGATTCACTATTTTTCTGAAAGAATTCTGATTAGCAAAAATTCATTATAGCAAAAACAAATAATAAACAATAAATACTAATTATAGCTTGTAAAGTTCCAGTAAAAAATTCGAATATTTGAAACGTCTTTCATCTCGGTCAAGGAAGTCCCGCTTTCGAAGTTTGCCATCTTTGTGTGCTTTCATATCGAAGGCAAAATCTAAATTTTTGGGAAGTCTCTTTATTTCTACGTATATCTGAAAGCAAAAACATATAAAGAAATGATTTTACTACAAAGGTATATCATTTTTACGGCACAATCTAGTTTTTGTGAAATAATACAACACGTTTTCTGATGAAGAATCGCACGAGAGAAATTGACAAGTTGTACATTAATCGTAAATATTTCTTTACTCGTGGTATTTTGTTTAATTCTTATGACATATTCTGAAAGAAAAATTCCTGCTGAAGATTTTCGTGTATGATTTATATATCAAAACGTACAATTTATTTGAAACAAATGATTAAAACTTGTCGAACAAGCACACAGATTTTCTTGTCGATCTGTTTGAATTAGATTGTCATGAAAGTTTAAGGGTGCTCTCGTCGAGGTCCGCGTTAGATAGATAATTACACTATGTCAGTGAGGTTTGGAAAACATTGTAATCTGTCGTTCATTCGCACACATCGTTCAACAACCAAAACCGCAAAATGTCAGACGCACCAGCACCAGTAGTAAAGACCCCAGCTAAGTCACCAAAGAAGAAAGTTGCAGCTAAACCAAAGAAAGTAGCTACTCATCCAAAATACAGCGAGATGGTCGGAAAGGCTATATCTGCTTTGAAAGAGCGTGGAGGCTCCAGCCGTCAAGCCATCCTTAAGTATAGCTTAGCAAACTTCAGCGTTGGTAGCGATGCAAAAACAGTAAACACTCACTTGAAGTTAGCTCTGAAATCAGGAGTGAAGAGCAATAGCTTGAAACAGTCGAAGGGTACCGGCGCTTCTGGAAGCTTTAAGATTGGGGAAGTGGCTAAACCAGCTAAGAAACCAGCAAAGAAAGTAGTTAAACCTAAAGCCGCCAAGCCAAAGAAGGCAAAGACACCTACCAAAAAGACTGCCGCAAAGAAACCTGCAGCAAAGAAACCAGCAGGTGAAAAGAAAGCAGCTAAACCAAAAGCAAAGAAACCAGCTGCAAAGAAACCTGCTGCAAAACCTGCTGCCAAATCTGCAAAGAAAGCCACAAAATCTCCCAAGAAGACAAAGGCTGCAGCTAAACCAAAGAAGGCAAAGACACCAAAGAAGAAGTAAATAAAGGAAGCATCCTGATGCTTTTAAAGCTTAAACAGCCCTTTTAAGGGCTACCAAAATTTTTCAAAAAGAGTCTGAAATTGTTGCATGGTATTAGTCACAAATAAAATATAGCTTGTCCCATATTCTAAATCTCTCTGTCTTCTCTGCAATTTTTTTCTACTATAAAGTCCATGTGTACTTGCCTAGTTTTACTATCTTCCACTCTCTGGATCGTGCAGTAAGTGTTTAGTTTTGCTTCTATCTTAAACCTGAAATTTTTTTTTATACAAATTCTAGATCTGTTCAAAATTGCTACTTCCTAACTTTATATATCAAACATTTTGACACTTCTGTGTCTACGACCATATCACGTTGAAAACACCGGTTCTCGTCCGATCACCGAAGTTAAGCAACGTCGAGCCCGGTTAGTACTTGGATGGGTGACCGCCTGGGAATACCGGGTGTTGTAGACATTTTTTGTACCTATAATTTTGCATTTCTACCAAACAATTAATGTAAAGTTTTGCTTCTGAAAAAATCTGTTTTATATAAATTTCTTTTCAAAAATGCTACTACCTAACCTTATATATCAAAAATTTTAACACTTCTGTGTCTACGACCATATCACGTTGAAAACACCGGTTCTCGTCCGATCACCGAAGTTAAGCAACGTCGAGCCCGGTTAGTACTTGGATGGGTGACCGCCTGGGAATACCGGGTGTTGTAGACATTTTTTTACTTATAATTTTGCATTCCTACCAAACATAATTGTTCTATGATTTTTTTTACTAATTTACTTGGATGTAATATTCAACATATCTAGCTATCAATGAATGAAGAAAACAGAAAATAAATCATTCATAAATTTATTTATTTTTCAATACCCATCTGCATGGTGAAATATTTTTACGTGAAATACATGCAAGTCAAGTTATATACACTTAAGAATTCCACTCCTTCCACATGCATGTGGCTACATATATATATTTTTTTTTTAAATTAGGTCGTCTGTGATAATATGGTATCCGCCTTTTGTCGTCATTTGAAATCGCCTCTTTCTTTTTGACCAGGGCTTATATGATTCACTATTTTTCTGAAAGAATTCTGATTAGCAAAAATTCATTATAGCAAAAACAAATAATAAACAATAAATACTAATTATAGCTTGTAAAGTTCCAGTAAAAAATTCGAATATTTGAAACGTCTTTCATCTCGGTCAAGGAAGTCCCGCTTTCGAAGTTTGCCATCTTTGTGTGCTTTCATATCGAAGGCAAAATCTAAATTTTTGGGAAGTCTCTTTATTTCTACGTATATCTGAAAGCAAAAACATATAAAGAAATGATTTTACTACAAAGGTATATCATTTTTACGGCACAATCTAGTTTTTGTGAAATAATACAACACGTTTTCTGATGAAGAATCGCACGAGAGAAATTGACAAGTTGTACATTAATCGTAAATATTTCTTTACTCGTGGTATTTTGTTTAATTCTTATGACATATTCTGAAAGAAAAATTCCTGCTGAAGATTTTCGTGTATGATTTATATATCAAAACGTACAATTTATTTGAAACAAATGATTAAAACTTGTCGAACAAGCACACAGATTTTCTTGTCGATCTGTTTGAATTAGATTGTCATGAAAGTTTAAGGGTGCTCTCGTCGAGGTCCGCGTTAGATAGATAATTACACTATGTCAGTGAGGTTTGGAAAACATTGTAATCTGTCGTTCATTCGCACACATCGTTCAACAACCAAAACCGCAAAATGTCAGACGCACCAGCACCAGTAGTAAAGACCCCAGCTAAGTCACCAAAGAAGAAAGTTGCAGCTAAACCAAAGAAAGTAGCTACTCATCCAAAATACAGCGAGATGGTCGGAAAGGCTATATCTGCTTTGAAAGAGCGTGGAGGCTCCAGCCGTCAAGCCATCCTTAAGTATATCTTAGCAAACTTCAGCGTTGGTAGCGATGCAAAAACAGTAAACACTCACTTGAAGTTAGCTCTGAAATCAGGAGTGAAGAGCAATAGCTTGAAACAGTCGAAGGGTACCGGCGCTTCTGGAAGCTTTAAGATTGGGGAAGTGGCTAAACCAGCTAAGAAACCAGCAAAGAAAGTAGTTAAACCTAAAGCCGCCAAGCCAAAGAAGGCAAAGACACCTACCAAAAAGACTGCCGCAAAGAAACCTGCAGCAAAGAAACCAGCAGGTGAAAAGAAAGCAGCTAAACCAAAAGCAAAGAAACCAGCTGCAAAGAAACCTGCTGCAAAACCTGCTGCCAAATCTGCAAAGAAAGCCACAAAATCTCCCAAGAAGACAAAGGCTGCAGCTAAACCAAAGAAGGCAAAGACACCAAAGAAGAAGTAAATAAAGGAAGCATCCTGATGCTTTTAAAGCTTAAACAGCCCTTTTAAGGGCTACCAAAATTTTTCAAAAAGAGTCTGAAATTGTTGCATGGTATTAGTCACAAATAAAATATAGCTTGTCCCATATTCTAAATCTCTCTGTCTTCTCTGCAATTTTTTTCTACTATAAAGTCCATGTGTACTTGCCTAGTTTTACTATCTTCCACTCTCTGGATCGTGCAGTAAGTGTTTAGTTTTGCTTCTATCTTAAACCTGAAAATTTTTTTTATACAAATTCTAGATCTGTTCAAAATTGCTACTTCCTAACTTTATATATCAAACATTTTGACACTTCTGTGTCTACGACCATATCACGTTGAAAACACCGGTTCTCGTCCGATCACCGAAGTTAAGCAACGTCGAGCCCGGTTAGTACTTGGATGGGTGACCGCCTGGGAATACCGGGTGTTGTAGACATTTTTTTACTTATAATTTTGCATTCCTACCAAACATAATTGTTCTATGATTTTTTTTACTAATTTACTTGGATGTAATATTCAACATATCTAGCTATCAATGAATGAAGAAAACAGAAAATAAATCATTCATAAATTTATTTATTTTTCAATACCCATCTGCATGGTGAAATATTTTTACGTGAAATACATGCAAGTCAAGTTATATACACTTAAGAATTCCACTCCTTCCACATGCATGTGGCTACATATATATATTTTTTTTTTAAATTAGGTCGTCTGTGATAATATGGTATCCGCCTTTTGTCGTCATTTGAAATCGCCTCTTTCTTTTTGACCAGGGCTTATATGATTCACTATTTTTCTGAAAGAATTCTGATTAGCAAAAATTCATTATAGCAAAAACAAATAATAAACAATAAATACTAATTATAGCTTGTAAAGTTCCAGTAAAAAATTCGAATATTTGAAACGTCTTTCATCTCGGTCAAGGAAGTCCCGCTTTCGAAGTTTGCCATCTTTGTGTGCTTTCATATCGAAGGCAAAATCTAAATTTTTGGGAAGTCTCTTTATTTCTACGTATATCTGAAAGCAAAAACATATAAAGAAATGATTTTACTACAAAGGTATATCATTTTTACGGCACAATCTAGTTTTTGTGAAATAATACAACACGTTTTCTGATGAAGAATCGCACGAGAGAAATTGACAAGTTGTACATTAATCGTAAATATTTCTTTACTCGTGGTATTTTGTTTAATTCTTATGACATATTCTGAAAGAAAAATTCCTGCTGAAGATTTTCGTGTATGATTTATATATCAAAACGTACAATTTATTTGAAACAAATGATTAAAACTTGTCGAACAAGCACACAGATTTTCTTGTCGATCTGTTTGAATTAGATTGTCATGAAAGTTTAAGGGTGCTCTCGTCGAGGTCCGCGTTAGATAGATAATTACACTATGTCAGTGAGGTTTGGAAAACATTGTAATCTGTCGTTCATTCGCACACATCGTTCAACAACCAAAACCGCAAAATGTCAGACGCACCAGCACCAGTAGTAAAGACCCCAGCTAAGTCACCAAAGAAGAAAGTTGCAGCTAAACCAAAGAAAGTAGCTACTCATCCAAAATACAGCGAGATGGTCGGAAAGGCTATATCTGCTTTGAAAGAGCGTGGAGGCTCCAGCCGTCAAGCCATCCTTAAGTATATCTTAGCAAACTTCAGCGTTGGTAGCGATGCAAAAACAGTAAACACTCACTTGAAGTTAGCTCTGAAATCAGGAGTGAAGAGCAATAGCTTGAAACAGTCGAAGGGTACCGGCGCTTCTGGAAGCTTTAAGATTGGGGAAGTGGCTAAACCAGCTAAGAAACCAGCAAAGAAAGTAGTTAAACCTAAAGCCGCCAAGCCAAAGAAGGCAAAGACACCTACCAAAAAGACTGCCGCAAAGAAACCTGCAGCAAAGAAACCAGCAGGTGAAAAGAAAGCAGCTAAACCAAAAGCAAAGAAACCAGCTGCAAAGAAACCTGCTGCAAAACCTGCTGCCAAATCTGCAAAGAAAGCCACAAAATCTCCCAAGAAGACAAAGGCTGCAGCTAAACCAAAGAAGGCAAAGACACCAAAGAAGAAGTAAATAAAGGAAGCATCCTGATGCTTTTAAAGCTTAAACAGCCCTTTTAAGGGCTACCAAAATTTTTCAAAAAGAGTCTGAAATTGTTGCATGGTATTAGTCACAAATAAAATATAGCTTGTCCCATATTCTAAATCTCTCTGTCTTCTCTGCAATTTTTTTCTACTATAAAGTCCATGTGTACTTGCCTAGTTTTACTATCTTCCACTCTCTGGATCGTGCAGTAAGTGTTTAGTTTTGCTTCTATCTTAAACCTGAAATTTTTTTTTATACAAATTCTAGATCTGTTCAAAATTGCTACTTCCTAACTTTATATATCAAACATTTTGACACTTCTGTGTCTACGACCATATCACGTTGAAAACACCGGTTCTCGTCCGATCACCGAAGTTAAGCAACGTCGAGCCCGGTTAGTACTTGGATGGGTGACCGCCTGGGAATACCGGGTGTTGTAGACATTTTTTGTACCTATAATTTTGCATTTCTACCAAACAATTAATGTAAAGTTTTGCTTCTGAAAAAATCTGTTTTATATAAATTTCTTTTCAAAAATGCTACTACCTAACCTTATATATCAAAAATTTTAACACTTCTGTGTCTACGACCATATCACGTTGAAAACACCGGTTCTCGTCCGATCACCGAAGTTAAGCAACGTCGAGCCCGGTTAGTACTTGGATGGGTGACCGCCTGGGAATACCGGGTGTTGTAGACATTTTTTTACTTATAATTTTGCATTCCTACCAAACATAATTGTTCTATGATTTTTTTTACTAATTTACTTGGATGTAATATTCAACATATCTAGCTATCAATGAATGAAGAAAACAGAAAATAAATCATTCATAAATTTATTTATTTTTCAATACCCATCTGCATGGTGAAATATTTTTACGTGAAATACATGCAAGTCAAGTTATATACACTTAAGAATTCCACTCCTTCCACATGCATGTGGCTACATATATATATTTTTTTTTTAAATTAGGTCGTCTGTGATAATATGGTATCCGCCTTTTGTCGTCATTTGAAATCGCCTCTTTCTTTTTGACCAGGGCTTATATGATTCACTATTTTTCTGAAAGAATTCTGATTAGCAAAAATTCATTATAGCAAAAACAAATAATAAACAATAAATACTAATTATAGCTTGTAAAGTTCCAGTAAAAAATTCGAATATTTGAAACGTCTTTCATCTCGGTCAAGGAAGTCCCGCTTTCGAAGTTTGCCATCTTTGTGTGCTTTCATATCGAAGGCAAAATCTAAATTTTTGGGAAGTCTCTTTATTTCTACGTATATCTGAAAGCAAAAACATATAAAGAAATGATTTTACTACAAAGGTATATCATTTTTACGGCACAATCTAGTTTTTGTGAAATAATACAACACGTTTTCTGATGAAGAATCGCACGAGAGAAATTGACAAGTTGTACATTAATCGTAAATATTTCTTTACTCGTGGTATTTTGTTTAATTCTTATGACATATTCTGAAAGAAAAATTCCTGCTGAAGATTTTCGTGTATGATTTATATATCAAAACGTACAATTTATTTGAAACAAATGATTAAAACTTGTCGAACAAGCACACAGATTTTCTTGTCGATCTGTTTGAATTAGATTGTCATGAAAGTTTAAGGGTGCTCTCGTCGAGGTCCGCGTTAGATAGATAATTACACTATGTCAGTGAGGTTTGGAAAACATTGTAATCTGTCGTTCATTCGCACACATCGTTCAACAACCAAAACCGCAAAATGTCAGACGCACCAGCACCAGTAGTAAAGACCCCAGCTAAGTCACCAAAGAAGAAAGTTGCAGCTAAACCAAAGAAAGTAGCTACTCATCCAAAATACAGCGAGATGGTCGGAAAGGCTATATCTGCTTTGAAAGAGCGTGGAGGCTCCAGCCGTCAAGCCATCCTTAAGTATATCTTAGCAAACTTCAGCGTTGGTAGCGATGCAAAAACAGTAAACACTCACTTGAAGTTAGCTCTGAAATCAGGAGTGAAGAGCAATAGCTTGAAACAGTCGAAGGGTACCGGCGCTTCTGGAAGCTTTAAGATTGGGGAAGTGGCTAAACCAGCTAAGAAACCAGCAAAGAAAGTAGTTAAACCTAAAGCCGCCAAGCCAAAGAAGGCAAAGACACCTACCAAAAAGACTGCCGCAAAGAAACCTGCAGCAAAGAAACCAGCAGGTGAAAAGAAAGCAGCTAAACCAAAAGCAAAGAAACCAGCTGCAAAGAAACCTGCTGCAAAACCTGCTGCCAAATCTGCAAAGAAAGCCACAAAATCTCCCAAGAAGACAAAGGCTGCAGCTAAACCAAAGAAGGCAAAGACACCAAAGAAGAAGTAAATAAAGGAAGCATCCTGATGCTTTTAAAGCTTAAACAGCCCTTTTAAGGGCTACCAAAATTTTTCAAAAAGAGTCTGAAATTGTTGCATGGTATTAGTCACAAATAAAATATAGCTTGTCCCATATTCTAAATCTCTCTGTCTTCTCTGCAATTTTTTTCTACTATAAAGTCCATGTGTACTTGCCTAGTTTTACTATCTTCCACTCTCTGGATCGTGCAGTAAGTGTTTAGTTTTGCTTCTATCTTAAACCTGAAATTTTTTTTTATACAAATTCTAGATCTGTTCAAAATTGCTACTTCCTAACTTTATATATCAAACATTTTGACACTTCTGTGTCTACGACCATATCACGTTGAAAACACCGGTTCTCGTCCGATCACCGAAGTTAAGCAACGTCGAGCCCGGTTAGTACTTGGATGGGTGACCGCCTGGGAATACCGGGTGTTGTAGACATTTTTTGTACCTATAATTTTGCATTTCTACCAAACAATTAATGTAAAGTTTTGCTTCTGAAAAAATCTGTTTTATATAAATTTCTTTTCAAAAATGCTACTACCTAACCTTATATATCAAAAATTTTAACACTTCTGTGTCTACGACCATATCACGTTGAAAACACCGGTTCTCGTCCGATCACCGAAGTTAAGCAACGTCGAGCCCGGTTAGTACTTGGATGGGTGACCGCCTGGGAATACCGGGTGTTGTAGACATTTTTTTACTTATAATTTTGCATTCCTACCAAACATAATTGTTCTATGATTTTTTTTACTAATTTACTTGGATGTAATATTCAACATATCTAGCTATCAATGAATGAAGAAAACAGAAAATAAATCATTCATAAATTTATTTATTTTTCAATACCCATCTGCATGGTGAAATATTTTTACGTGAAATACATGCAAGTCAAGTTATATACACTTAAGAATTCCACTCCTTCCACATGCATGTGGCTACATATATATATTTTTTTTTTAAATTAGGTCGTCTGTGATAATATGGTATCCGCCTTTTGTCGTCATTTGAAATCGCCTCTTTCTTTTTGACCAGGGCTTATATGATTCACTATTTTTCTGAAAGAATTCTGATTAGCAAAAATTCATTATAGCAAAAACAAATAATAAACAATAAATACTAATTATAGCTTGTAAAGTTCCAGTAAAAAATTCGAATATTTGAAACGTCTTTCATCTCGGTCAAGGAAGTCCCGCTTTCGAAGTTTGCCATCTTTGTGTGCTTTCATATCGAAGGCAAAATCTAAATTTTTGGGAAGTCTCTTTATTTCTACGTATATCTGAAAGCAAAAACATATAAAGAAATGATTTTACTACAAAGGTATATCATTTTTACGGCACAATCTAGTTTTTGTGAAATAATACAACACGTTTTCTGATGAAGAATCGCACGAGAGAAATTGACAAGTTGTACATTAATCGTAAATATTTCTTTACTCGTGGTATTTTGTTTAATTCTTATGACATATTCTGAAAGAAAAATTCCTGCTGAAGATTTTCGTGTATGATTTATATATCAAAACGTACAATTTATTTGAAACAAATGATTAAAACTTGTCGAACAAGCACACAGATTTTCTTGTCGATCTGTTTGAATTAGATTGTCATGAAAGTTTAAGGGTGCTCTCGTCGAGGTCCGCGTTAGATAGATAATTACACTATGTCAGTGAGGTTTGGAAAACATTGTAATCTGTCGTTCATTCGCACACATCGTTCAACAACCAAAACCGCAAAATGTCAGACGCACCAGCACCAGTAGTAAAGACCCCAGCTAAGTCACCAAAGAAGAAAGTTGCAGCTAAACCAAAGAAAGTAGCTACTCATCCAAAATACAGCGAGATGGTCGGAAAGGCTATATCTGCTTTGAAAGAGCGTGGAGGCTCCAGCCGTCAAGCCATCCTTAAGTATATCTTAGCAAACTTCAGCGTTGGTAGCGATGCAAAAACAGTAAACACTCACTTGAAGTTAGCTCTGAAATCAGGAGTGAAGAGCAATAGCTTGAAACAGTCGAAGGGTACCGGCGCTTCTGGAAGCTTTAAGATTGGGGAAGTGGCTAAACCAGCTAAGAAACCAGCAAAGAAAGTAGTTAAACCTAAAGCCGCCAAGCCAAAGAAGGCAAAGACACCTACCAAAAAGACTGCCGCAAAGAAACCTGCAGCAAAGAAACCAGCAGGTGAAAAGAAAGCAGCTAAACCAAAAGCAAAGAAACCAGCTGCAAAGAAACCTGCTGCAAAACCTGCTGCCAAATCTGCAAAGAAAGCCACAAAATCTCCCAAGAAGACAAAGGCTGCAGCTAAACCAAAGAAGGCAAAGACACCAAAGAAGAAGTAAATAAAGGAAGCATCCTGATGCTTTTAAAGCTTAAACAGCCCTTTTAAGGGCTACCAAAATTTTTCAAAAAGAGTCTGAAATTGTTGCATGGTATTAGTCACAAATAAAATATAGCTTGTCCCATATTCTAAATCTCTCTGTCTTCTCTGCAATTTTTTTCTACTATAAAGTCCATGTGTACTTGCCTAGTTTTACTATCTTCCACTCTCTGGATCGTGCAGTAAGTGTTTAGTTTTGCTTCTATCTTAAACCTGAAATTTTTTTTTATACAAATTCTAGATCTGTTCAAAATTGCTACTTCCTAACTTTATATATCAAACATTTTGACACTTCTGTGTCTACGACCATATCACGTTGAAAACACCGGTTCTCGTCCGATCACCGAAGTTAAGCAACGTCGAGCCCGGTTAGTACTTGGATGGGTGACCGCCTGGGAATACCGGGTGTTGTAGACATTTTTTGTACCTATAATTTTGCATTTCTACCAAACAATTAATGTAAAGTTTTGCTTCTGAAAAAATCTGTTTTATATAAATTTCTTTTCAAAAATGCTACTACCTAACCTTATATATCAAAAATTTTAACACTTCTGTGTCTACGACCATATCACGTTGAAAACACCGGTTCTCGTCCGATCACCGAAGTTAAGCAACGTCGAGCCCGGTTAGTACTTGGATGGGTGACCGCCTGGGAATACCGGGTGTTGTAGACATTTTTTTACTTATAATTTTGCATTCCTACCAAACATAATTGTTCTATGATTTTTTTTACTAATTTACTTGGATGTAATATTCAACATATCTAGCTATCAATGAATGAAGAAAACAGAAAATAAATCATTCATAAATTTATTTATTTTTCAATACCCATCTGCATGGTGAAATATTTTTACGTGAAATACATGCAAGTCAAGTTATATACACTTAAGAATTCCACTCCTTCCACATGCATGTGGCTACATATATATATTTTTTTTTTAAATTAGGTCGTCTGTGATAATATGGTATCCGCCTTTTGTCGTCATTTGAAATCGCCTCTTTCTTTTTGACCAGGGCTTATATGATTCACTATTTTTCTGAAAGAATTCTGATTAGCAAAAATTCATTATAGCAAAAACAAATAATAAACAATAAATACTAATTATAGCTTGTAAAGTTCCAGTAAAAAATTCGAATATTTGAAACGTCTTTCATCTCGGTCAAGGAAGTCCCGCTTTCGAAGTTTGCCATCTTTGTGTGCTTTCATATCGAAGGCAAAATCTAAATTTTTGGGAAGTCTCTTTATTTCTACGTATATCTGAAAGCAAAAACATATAAAGAAATGATTTTACTACAAAGGTATATCATTTTTACGGCACAATCTAGTTTTTGTGAAATAATACAACACGTTTTCTGATGAAGAATCGCACGAGAGAAATTGACAAGTTGTACATTAATCGTAAATATTTCTTTACTCGTGGTATTTTGTTTAATTCTTATGACATATTCTGAAAGAAAAATTCCTGCTGAAGATTTTCGTGTATGATTTATATATCAAAACGTACAATTTATTTGAAACAAATGATTAAAACTTGTCGAACAAGCACACAGATTTTCTTGTCGATCTGTTTGAATTAGATTGTCATGAAAGTTTAAGGGTGCTCTCGTCGAGGTCCGCGTTAGATAGATAATTACACTATGTCAGTGAGGTTTGGAAAACATTGTAATCTGTCGTTCATTCGCACACATCGTTCAACAACCAAAACCGCAAAATGTCAGACGCACCAGCACCAGTAGTAAAGACCCCAGCTAAGTCACCAAAGAAGAAAGTTGCAGCTAAACCAAAGAAAGTAGCTACTCATCCAAAATACAGCGAGATGGTCGGAAAGGCTATATCTGCTTTGAAAGAGCGTGGAGGCTCCAGCCGTCAAGCCATCCTTAAGTATATCTTAGCAAACTTCAGCGTTGGTAGCGATGCAAAAACAGTAAACACTCACTTGAAGTTAGCTCTGAAATCAGGAGTGAAGAGCAATAGCTTGAAACAGTCGAAGGGTACCGGCGCTTCTGGAAGCTTTAAGATTGGGGAAGTGGCTAAACCAGCTAAGAAACCAGCAAAGAAAGTAGTTAAACCTAAAGCCGCCAAGCCAAAGAAGGCAAAGACACCTACCAAAAAGACTGCCGCAAAGAAACCTGCAGCAAAGAAACCAGCAGGTGAAAAGAAAGCAGCTAAACCAAAAGCAAAGAAACCAGCTGCAAAGAAACCTGCTGCAAAACCTGCTGCCAAATCTGCAAAGAAAGCCACAAAATCTCCCAAGAAGACAAAGGCTGCAGCTAAACCAAAGAAGGCAAAGACACCAAAGAAGAAGTAAATAAAGGAAGCATCCTGATGCTTTTAAAGCTTAAACAGCCCTTTTAAGGGCTACCAAAATTTTTCAAAAAGAGTCTGAAATTGTTGCATGGTATTAGTCACAAATAAAATATAGCTTGTCCCATATTCTAAATCTCTCTGTCTTCTCTGCAATTTTTTTCTACTATAAAGTCCATGTGTACTTGCCTAGTTTTACTATCTTCCACTCTCTGGATCGTGCAGTAAGTGTTTAGTTTTGCTTCTATCTTAAACCTGAAATTTTTTTTTATACAAATTCTAGATCTGTTCAAAATTGCTACTTCCTAACTTTATATATCAAACATTTTGACACTTCTGTGTCTACGACCATATCACGTTGAAAACACCGGTTCTCGTCCGATCACCGAAGTTAAGCAACGTCGAGCCCGGTTAGTACTTGGATGGGTGACCGCCTGGGAATACCGGGTGTTGTAGACATTTTTTGTACCTATAATTTTGCATTTCTACCAAACAATTAATGTAAAGTTTTGCTTCTGAAAAAATCTGTTTTATATAAATTTCTTTTCAAAAATGCTACTACCTAACCTTATATATCAAAAATTTTAACACTTCTGTGTCTACGACCATATCACGTTGAAAACACCGGTTCTCGTCCGATCACCGAAGTTAAGCAACGTCGAGCCCGGTTAGTACTTGGATGGGTGACCGCCTGGGAATACCGGGTGTTGTAGACATTTTTTTACTTATAATTTTGCATTCCTACCAAACATAATTGTTCTATGATTTTTTTTACTAATTTACTTGGATGTAATATTCAACATATCTAGCTATCAATGAATGAAGAAAACAGAAAATAAATCATTCATAAATTTATTTATTTTTCAATACCCATCTGCATGGTGAAATATTTTTACGTGAAATACATGCAAGTCAAGTTATATACACTTAAGAATTCCACTCCTTCCACATGCATGTGGCTACATATATATATTTTTTTTTTAAATTAGGTCGTCTGTGATAATATGGTATCCGCCTTTTGTCGTCATTTGAAATCGCCTCTTTCTTTTTGACCAGGGCTTATATGATTCACTATTTTTCTGAAAGAATTCTGATTAGCAAAAATTCATTATAGCAAAAACAAATAATAAACAATAAATACTAATTATAGCTTGTAAAGTTCCAGTAAAAAATTCGAATATTTGAAACGTCTTTCATCTCGGTCAAGGAAGTCCCGCTTTCGAAGTTTGCCATCTTTGTGTGCTTTCATATCGAAGGCAAAATCTAAATTTTTGGGAAGTCTCTTTATTTCTACGTATATCTGAAAGCAAAAACATATAAAGAAATGATTTTACTACAAAGGTATATCATTTTTACGGCACAATCTAGTTTTTGTGAAATAATACAACACGTTTTCTGATGAAGAATCGCACGAGAGAAATTGACAAGTTGTACATTAATCGTAAATATTTCTTTACTCGTGGTATTTTGTTTAATTCTTATGACATATTCTGAAAGAAAAATTCCTGCTGAAGATTTTCGTGTATGATTTATATATCAAAACGTACAATTTATTTGAAACAAATGATTAAAACTTGTCGAACAAGCACACAGATTTTCTTGTCGATCTGTTTGAATTAGATTGTCATGAAAGTTTAAGGGTGCTCTCGTCGAGGTCCGCGTTAGATAGATAATTACACTATGTCAGTGAGGTTTGGAAAACATTGTAATCTGTCGTTCATTCGCACACATCGTTCAACAACCAAAACCGCAAAATGTCAGACGCACCAGCACCAGTAGTAAAGACCCCAGCTAAGTCACCAAAGAAGAAAGTTGCAGCTAAACCAAAGAAAGTAGCTACTCATCCAAAATACAGCGAGATGGTCGGAAAGGCTATATCTGCTTTGAAAGAGCGTGGAGGCTCCAGCCGTCAAGCCATCCTTAAGTATATCTTAGCAAACTTCAGCGTTGGTAGCGATGCAAAAACAGTAAACACTCACTTGAAGTTAGCTCTGAAATCAGGAGTGAAGAGCAATAGCTTGAAACAGTCGAAGGGTACCGGCGCTTCTGGAAGCTTTAAGATTGGGGAAGTGGCTAAACCAGCTAAGAAACCAGCAAAGAAAGTAGTTAAACCTAAAGCCGCCAAGCCAAAGAAGGCAAAGACACCTACCAAAAAGACTGCCGCAAAGAAACCTGCAGCAAAGAAACCAGCAGGTGAAAAGAAAGCAGCTAAACCAAAAGCAAAGAAACCAGCTGCAAAGAAACCTGCTGCCAAATCTGCAAAGAAAGCCACAAAATCTCCCAAGAAGACAAAGGCTGCAGCTAAACCAAAGAAGGCAAAGACACCAAAGAAGAAGTAAATAAAGGAAGCATCCTGATGCTTTTAAAGCTTAAACAGCCCTTTTAAGGGCTACCAAAATTTTTCAAAAAGAGTCTGAAATTGTTGCATGGTATTAGTCACAAATAAAATATAGCTTGTCCCATATTCTAAATCTCTCTGTCTTCTCTGCAATTTTTTTCTACTATAAAGTCCATGTGTACTTGCCTAGTTTTACTATCTTCCACTCTCTGGATCGTGCAGTAAGTGTTTAGTTTTGCTTCTATCTTAAACCTGAAATTTTTTTTTATACAAATTCTAGAATCTGTTCAAAATTGCTACTTCCTAACTTTATATATCAAACATTTTGACACTTCTGTGTCTACGACCATATCACGTTGAAAACACCGGTTCTCGTCCGATCACCGAAGTTAAGCAACGTCGAGCCCGGTTAGTACTTGGATGGGTGACCGCCTGGGAATACCGGGTGTTGTAGACATTTTTTGTACCTATAATTTTGCATTTCTACCAAACAATTAATGTAAAGTTTTGCTTCTGAAAAAATCTGTTTTATATAAATTTCTTTTCAAAAATGCTACTACCTAACCTTATATATCAAAAATTTTAACACTTCTGTGTCTACGACCATATCACGTTGAAAACACCGGTTCTCGTCCGATCACCGAAGTTAAGCAACGTCGAGCCCGGTTAGTACTTGGATGGGTGACCGCCTGGGAATACCGGGTGTTGTAGACATTTTTTTACTTATAATTTTGCATTCCTACCAAACATAATTGTTCTATGATTTTTTTTACTAATTTACTTGGATGTAATATTCAACATATCTAGCTATCAATGAATGAAGAAAACAGAAAATAAATCATTCATAAATTTATTTATTTTTCAATACCCATCTGCATGGTGAAATATTTTTACGTGAAATACATGCAAGTCAAGTTATATACACTTAAGAATTCCACTCCTTCCACATGCATGTGGCTACATATATATATATTTTTTTTAAATTAGGTCGTCTGTGATAATATGGTATCCGCCTTTTGTCGTCATTTGAAATCGCCTCTTTCTTTTTGACCAGGGCTTATATGATTCACTATTTTTCTGAAAGAATTCTGATTAGCAAAAATTCATTATAGCAAAAACAAATAATAAACAATAAATACTAATTATAGCTTGTAAAGTTCCAGTAAAAAATTCGAATATTTGAAACGTCTTTCATCTCGGTCAAGGAAGTCCCGCTTTCGAAGTTTGCCATCTTTGTGTGCTTTCATATCGAAGGCAAAATCTAAATTTTTGGGAAGTCTCTTTATTTCTACGTATATCTGAAAGCAAAAACATATAAAGAAATGATTTTACTACAAAGGTATATCATTTTTACGGCACAATCTAGTTTTTGTGAAATAATACAACACGTTTTCTGATGAAGAATCGCACGAGAGAAATTGACAAGTTGTACATTAATCGTAAATATTTCTTTACTCGTGGTATTTTGTTTAATTCTTATGACATATTCTGAAAGAAAAATTCCTGCTGAAGATTTTCGTGTATGATTTATATATCAAAAACGTACAATTTATTTGAAACAAATGATTAAAACTTGTCGAACAAGCACACAGATTTTCTTGTCGATCTGTTTGAATTAGATTGTCATGAAAGTTTAAGGGTGCTCTCGTCGAGGTCCGCGTTAGATAGATAATTACACTATGTCAGTGAGGTTTGGAAAACATTGTAATCTGTCGTTCATTCGCACACATCGTTCAACAACCAAAACCGCAAAATGTCAGACGCACCAGCACCAGTAGTAAAGACCCAGCTAAGTCACCAAAGAAGAAAGTTGCAGCTAAACCAAAGAAAGTAGCTACTCATCCAAAATACAGCGAGATGGTCGGAAAGGCTATATCTGCTTTGAAAGAGCGTGGAGGCTCCAGCCGTCAAGCCATCCTTAAGTATATCTTAGCAAACTTCAGCGTTGGTAGCGATGCAAAAACAGTAAACACTCACTTGAAGTTAGCTCTGAAATCAGGAGTGAAGAGCAATAGCTTGAAACAGTCGAAGGGTACCGCGCTTCTGGAAGCTTTAAGATTGGGGAAGTGGCTAAACCAGCTAAGAAACCAGCAAAGAAAGTAGTTAAACCTAAAGCCGCCAAGCCAAAGAAGGCAAAGACACCTACCAAAAAGACTGCCGCAAAGAAACCTGCAGCAAAGAAACCAGCAGGTGAAAAGAAAGCAGCTAAACCAAAAGCAAAGAAACCAGCTGCAAAGAAACCTGCTGCAAAACCTGCTGCCAAATCTGCAAAGAAAGCCACAAAATCTCCCAAGAAGACAAAGGCTGCAGCTAAACCAAAGAAGGCAAAGACACCAAAGAAGAAGTAAATAAAGGAAGCATCCTGATGCTTTTAAAGCTTAAACAGCCCTTTTAAGGGCTACCAAAATTTTCAAAAAGAGTCTGAAATTGTTGCATGGTATTAGTCACAAATAAAATATAGCTTGTCCCATATTCTAAATCTCTCTGTCTTCTCTGCAATTTTTTTCTACTATAAAGTCCATGTGTACTTGCCTAGTTTTACTATCTTCCACTCTCTGGATCGTGCAGTAAGTGTTTAGTTTTGCTTCTATCTTAAACCTGAAATTTTTTTTTATACAAATTCTAGATCTGTTCAAAATTGCTACTTCCTAACTTTATATATCAAACATTTTGACACTTCTGTGTCTACGGACCATATCACGTTGAAAACACCGGTTCTCGTCCGATCACCGAAGTTAAGCAACGTCGAGCCCGGTTAGTACTTGGATGGGTGACCGCCTGGGAATACCGGGTGTTGTAGACATTTTTTGTACCTATAATTTTGCATTTCTACCAAACAATTAATGTAAAGTTTTGCTTCTGAAAAAATCTGTTTTATATAAATTTCTTTTCAAAAATGCTACTACCTAACCTTATATATCAAAAATTTTAACACTTCTGTGTCTACGACCATATCACGTTGAAAACACCGGTTCTCGTCCGATCACCGAAGTTAAGCAACGTCGAGCCGGTTAGTACTTGGATGGGTGACCGCCTGGGAATACCGGGTGTTGTAGACATTTTTTTACTTATAATTTTGCATTCCTACCAAAC
>NW_027268637.1:0-19512 GCF_963676685.1 Mytilus edulis | reverse complement strand
TTATTGGCTACCCCTTGGAAAAGAAGATTGCGCGTTATGTAGAAACCTTAGAAGGGAACGCTTTATATTTTTTCATGCGACTAAATCAAATTTATTATTTTAGCAAGTATAAAGTCACAATTAAAGCATGAATTAAGCCCAATTTTTTCCCCGCTGTTAAAAATAAATTCAGTATTGACTAAATTTTAACCAAGGCCTTGGTATGGTAATACACAACAAAATTGACATTCTAGAGCTTTGAAATAGCTTTAACTTGTAAAAGTTGTCTACTGTTAAGGTTAATTTAGGTTTTTTAAACAAGGAAAGACAGGCTTAGAAGGTATAGTTTTAGAAAATTGACTAAAAAAGGAGAAAATGCACTTTGACATGGCATGTTTCATAAAATCACTTTTTTGTTGCATTTCAGTGTCAACTGCTAACCTTCATAAAATATTTATTTCTGAACCGATTTTCAAAACTAGCAGGCGAAAATGCTCGTTTTAACTAGTAGAAAACAGAAATCCATTTAAAGTGGAATTGGGAAAAAAAATATTAATCCTTAAGGTAGCAATACACAGTTAGAAGTTTAGTTTCGCATTATGGCCCCTGTGAATTTTTTAAATATGAAAGTTTTTGTACAATAAAATTGATTTTTAGGTAATTGAAGAATAATATAGCCTTCTTAGTGGGTTTATATGAACATTTAGATTGATTTTAACATGTTTTATAGGCCATTTCAATGATTGACAGTCCGTATTTTCCTATCCATACCGTTCATAGGTCCATAAATTATTGTAGTGTTTATCAACAAAGATTTTGCGCTCGATCTTTTCAATTCAATTTTATGGAAAAACGAGCAGGAAGACATATGATTTTTTTTTGACCACTTGATAGATATAAACCTATGGATTCAGGAAAGGTATCACTGTAATTCATTGAAATTTTCCTCAAGACCAAATTTTGGAGACTTTTGTGACATGTTCACCCCCTTTTTTTGCTATATTTTGTATCTAAGAAATGCAGATTGTTGCCATGGTTACACCCAAAAGGGATTATATTTCACCCTTATGACCATTAAAAATCAAATCTATGGAAGATTCTCTTTCTACAAGTATATACATGCATAACACACATATAAAGCCTTCTTTCTTAGACAGGAGGGGAAAGCGGGTGTTTAAAAATTATGAGTGTCAATTTTAAGTTTTTTTCCTAACTGTGTATTGCTACCTTATGGCATTTGACAAAGCAAATAATTGCCTTTTTTTCAGACAAACATGCCACACAACTATTGATATTTAGGTTATAGATACAATTCTAAGGAAGAAACAACCTTTAGTATGACAATGTATGTTAGTTTTGTTGTTTATTGTCCTTAGCAACCAATATAGACATTTTGACACATAGACTTGGTTCCGTTATTAATTGATACTTTATTGGCTACCCCTTGGAAAAGAAGATTGCGCGTTATGTAGAAACCTTAGAAGGGAACGCTTTATATTTTTTCATGCGACTAAATCAAATTTATTATTTTAGCAAGTATAAAGTCACAATTAAAGCATGAATTAAGCCCAATTTTTTCCCCGCTGTTAAAAATAAATTCAGTATTGACTAAATTTTAACCAAGGCCTTGGTATGGTAATACACAACAAAATTGACATTCTAGAGCTTTGAAATAGCTTTAACTTGTAAAAGTTGTCTACTGTTAAGGTTAATTTAGGTTTTTAAACAAGGAAAGACAGGCTTAGAAGGTATAGTTTTAGAAAATTGACTAAAAAAGGAGAAAATGCACTTTGACATGGCATGTTTCATAAAATCACTTTTTTGTTGCATTTCAGTGTCAACTGCTAACCTTCATAAAATATTTATTTCTGAACCGATTTTCAAAACTAGCAGGCGAAAATGCTCGTTTTAACTAGTAGAAAACAGAAATCCATTTAAAGTGGAATTGGGAAAAAAAATATTAATCCTTAAGGTAGCAATACACAGTTAGAAGTTTAGTTTCGCATTATGGCCCCTGTGAATTTTTTAAATATGAAAGTTTTTGTACAATAAAATTGATTTTTAGGTAATTGAAGAATAATATAGCCTTCTTAGTGGGTTTATATGAACATTTAGATTGATTTTAACATGTTTTATAGGCCATTTCAATGATTGACAGTCCGTATTTTCCTATCCATACCGTTCATAGGTCCATAAATTATTGTAGTGTTTATCAACAAAGATTTTGCGCTCGATCTTTTCAATTCAATTTTATGGAAAAACGAGCAGGAAGACATATGATTTTTTTTTTGACCACTTGATAGATATAAACCTATGGATTCAGGAAAGGTATCACTGTAATTCATTGAAATTTTCCTCAAGACCAAATTTTGGAGACTTTTGTGACATGTTCACCCCCCTTTTTTGCTATATTTTGTATCTAAGAAATGCAGATTGTTGCCATGGTTACACCCAAAAGGGATTATATTTCACCCTTATGACCATTAAAAATCAAATCTATGGAAGATTCTCTTTCTACAAGTATATACATGCATAACACACATATAAAGCCTTCTTTGTTAGACAGGAGGGGAAAGCGGGTGTTTAAAAATTATGAGTGTCAATTTAAGTTTTTTTCCTAACTGTGTATTGCTACCTTATGGCATTTGACAAAGCAAATAATTGCCTTTTTTTCAGACAAACATGCCACACAACTATTGATATTTAGGTTATAGATACAATTCTAAGGAAGAAACAACCTTTAGTATGACAATGTATGTTAGTTTTGTTGTTTATTGTCCTTAGCAACCAATATAGACATTTTGACACATAGACTTGGTTCCGTTATTAATTGATACTTTATTGGCTACCCCTTGGAAAAGAAGATTGCGCGTTATGTAGAAACCTTAGAAGGGAACGCTTTATATTTTTTCATGCGACTAAATCAAATTTATTATTTTAGCAAGTATAAAGTCACAATTAAAGCATGAATTAAGCCCAATTTTTTCCCCGCTGTTAAAAATAAATTCAGTATTGACTAAATTTTAACCAAGGCCTTGGTATGGTAATACACAACAAAATTGACATTCTAGAGCTTTGAAATAGCTTTAACTTGTAAAAGTTGTCTACTGTTAAGGTTAATTTAGGTTTTTAAACAAGGAAAGACAGGCTTAGAAGGTATAGTTTTAGAAAATTGACTAAAAAAGGAGAAAATGCACTTTGACATGGCATGTTTCATAAAATCACTTTTTTGTTGCATTTCAGTGTCAACTGCTAACCTTCATAAAATATTTATTTCTGAACCGATTTTCAAAACTAGCAGGCGAAAATGCTCGTTTTAACTAGTAGAAAACAGAAATCCATTTAAAGTGGAATTGGGAAAAAAAATATTAATCCTTAAGGTAGCAATACACAGTTAGAAGTTTAGTTTCGCATTATGGCCCCTGTGAATTTTTTAAATATGAAAGTTTTTGTACAATAAAATTGATTTTTAGGTAATTGAAGAATAATATAGCCTTCTTAGTGGGTTTATATGAACATTTAGATTGATTTTAACATGTTTTATAGGCCATTTCAATGATTGACAGTCCGTATTTTCCTATCCATACCGTTCATAGGTCCATAAATTATTGTAGTGTTTATCAACAAAGATTTTGCGCTCGATCTTTTCAATTCAATTTTATGGAAAAACGAGCAGGAAGACATATGATTTTTTTTTTGACCACTTGATAGATATAAACCTATGGATTCAGGAAAGGTATCACTGTAATTCATTGAAATTTTCCTCAAGACCAAATTTTGGAGACTTTTGTGACATGTTCACCCCCCTTTTTTGCTATATTTTGTATCTAAGAAATGCAGATTGTTGCCATGGTTACACCCAAAAGGGATTATATTTCACCCTTATGACCATTAAAAATCAAATCTATGGAAGATTCTCTTTCTACAAGTATATACATGCATAACACACATATAAAGCCTTCTTTGTTAGACAGGAGGGGAAAGCGGGTGTTTAAAAATTATGAGTGTCAATTTTAAGTTTTTTTCCTAACTGTGTATTGCTACCTTATGGCATTTGACAAAGCAAATAATTGCCTTTTTTTCAGACAAACATGCCACACAACTATTGATATTTAGGTTATAGATACAATTCTAAGGAAGAAACAACCTTTAGTATGACAATGTATGTTAGTTTTGTTGTTTATTGTCCTTAGCAACCAATATAGACATTTTGACACATAGACTTGGTTCCGTTATTAATTGATACTTTATTGGCTACCCCTTGGAAAAGAAGATTGCGCGTTATGTAGAAACCTTAGAAGGGAACGCTTTATATTTTTTCATGCGACTAAATCAAATTTATTATTTTAGCAAGTATAAAGTCACAATTAAAGCATGAATTAAGCCCAATTTTTTCCCCGCTGTTAAAAATAAATTCAGTATTGACTAAATTTTAACCAAGGCCTTGGTATGGTAATACACAACAAAATTGACATTCTAGAGCTTTGAAATAGCTTTAACTTGTAAAAGTTGTCTACTGTTAAGGTTAATTTAGGTTTTTAAACAAGGAAAGACAGGCTTAGAAGGTATAGTTTTAGAAAATTGACTAAAAAAGGAGAAAATGCACTTTGACATGGCATGTTTCATAAAATCACTTTTTTGTTGCATTTCAGTGTCAACTGCTAACCTTCATAAAATATTTATTTCTGAACCGATTTTCAAAACTAGCAGGCGAAAATGCTCGTTTTAACTAGTAGAAAACAGAAATCCATTTAAAGTGGAATTGGGGAAAAAAATATTAATCCTTAAGGTAGCAATACACAGTTAGAAGTTTAGTTTCGCATTATGGCCCCTGTGAATTTTTTAAATATGAAAGTTTTTGTACAATAAAATTGATTTTTAGGTAATTGAAGAATAATATAGCCTTCTTAGTGGGTTTATATGAACATTTAGATTGATTTTAACATGTTTTATAGGCCATTTCAATGATTGACAGTCCGTATTTTCCTATCCATACCGTTCATAGGTCCATAAATTATTGTAGTGTTTATCAACAAAGATTTTGCGCTCGATCTTTTCAATTCAATTTTATGGAAAAACGAGCAGGAAGACATATGATTTTTTTTTTGACCACTTGATAGATATAAACCTATGGATTCAGGAAAGGTATCACTGTAATTCATTGAAATTTTCCTCAAGACCAAATTTTGGAGACTTTTGTGACATGTTCACCCCCCTTTTTTGCTATATTTTGTATCTAAGAAATGCAGATTGTTGCCATGGTTACACCCAAAAGGGATTATATTTCACCCTTATGACCATTAAAAATCAAATCTATGGAAGATTCTCTTTCTACAAGTATATACATGCATAACACACATATAAAGCCTTCTTTGTTAGACAGGAGGGAAAGCGGGTGTTTAAAAATTATGAGTGTCAATTTTAAGTTTTTTTCCTAACTGTGTATTGCTACCTTATGGCATTTGACAAAGCAAATAATTGCCTTTTTTTCAGACAAACATGCCACACAACTATTGATATTTAGGTTATAGATACAATTCTAAGGAAGAAACAACCTTTAGTATGACAATGTATGTTAGTTTTGTTGTTTATTGTCCTTAGCAACCAATATAGACATTTTGACACATAGACTTGGTTCCGTTATTAATTGATACTTTATTGGCTACCCCTTGGAAAAGAAGATTGCGCGTTATGTAGAAACCTTAGAAGGGAACGCTTTATATTTTTTCATGCGACTAAATCAAATTTATTATTTTAGCAAGTATAAAGTCACAATTAAAGCATGAATTAAGCCCAATTTTTTCCCCGCTGTTAAAAATAAATTCAGTATTGACTAAATTTTAACCAAGGCCTTGGTATGGTAATACACAACAAAATTGACATTCTAGAGCTTTGAAATAGCTTTAACTTGTAAAAGTTGTCTACTGTTAAGGTTAATTTAGGTTTTTAAACAAGGAAAGACAGGCTTAGAAGGTATAGTTTTAGAAAATTGACTAAAAAAGGAGAAAATGCACTTTGACATGGCATGTTTCATAAAATCACTTTTTTGTTGCATTTCAGTGTCAACTGCTAACCTTCATAAAATATTTATTTCTGAACCGATTTTCAAAACTAGCAGGCGAAAATGCTCGTTTTAACTAGTAGAAAACAGAAATCCATTTAAAGTGGAATTGGGAAAAAAAATATTAATCCTTAAGGTAGCAATACACAGTTAGAAGTTTAGTTTCGCATTATGGCCCCTGTGAATTTTTTAAATATGAAAGTTTTTGTACAATAAAATTGATTTTTAGGTAATTGAAGAATAATATAGCCTTCTTAGTGGGTTTATATGAACATTTAGATTGATTTTAACATGTTTTATAGGCCATTTCAATGATTGACAGTCCGTATTTTCCTATCCATACCGTTCATAGGTCCATAAATTATTGTAGTGTTTATCAACAAAGATTTTGCGCTCGATCTTTTCAATTCAATTTTATGGAAAAACGAGCAGGAAGACATATGATTTTTTTTTTTACCACTTGATAGATATAAACCTATGGATTCAGGAAAGGTATCACTGTAATTCATTGAAATTTTCCTCAAGACCAAATTTTGGAGACTTTTGTGACATGTTCACCCCCCTTTTTTGCTATATTTTGTATCTAAGAAATGCAGATTGTTGCCATGGTTACACCCAAAAGGGATTATATTTCACCCTTATGACCATTAAAAATCAAATCTATGGAAGATTCTCTTTCTACAAGTATATACATGCATAACACACATATAAAGCCTTCTTTGTTAGACAGGAGGGGAAAGCGGGTGTTTAAAAATTATGAGTGTCAATTTTAAGTTTTTTTCCTAACTGTGTATTGCTACCTTATGGCATTTGACAAAGCAAATAATTGCCTTTTTTTCAGACAAACATGCCACACAACTATTGATATTTAGGTTATAGATACAATTCTAAGGAAGAAACAACCTTTAGTATGACAATGTATGTTAGTTTTGTTGTTTATTGTCCTTAGCAACCAATATAGACATTTTGACACATAGACTTGGTTCCGTTATTAATTGATACTTTATTGGCTACCCCTTGGAAAAGAAGATTGCGCGTTATGTAGAAACCTTAGAAGGGAACGCTTTATATTTTTTCATGCGACTAAATCAAATTTATTATTTTAGCAAGTATAAAGTCACAATTAAAGCATGAATTAAGCCCAATTTTTTCCCCGCTGTTAAAAATAAATTCAGTATTGACTAAATTTTAACCAAGGCCTTGGTATGGTAATACACAACAAAATTGACATTCTAGAGCTTTGAAATAGCTTTAACTTGTAAAAGTTGTCTACTGTTAAGGTTAATTTAGGTTTTTAAACAAGGAAAGACAGGCTTAGAAGGTATAGTTTTAGAAAATTGACTAAAAAAGGAGAAAATGCACTTTGACATGGCATGTTTCATAAAATCACTTTTTTGTTGCATTTCAGTGTCAACTGCTAACCTTCATAAAATATTTATTTCTGAACCGATTTTCAAAACTAGCAGGCGAAAATGCTCGTTTTAACTAGTAGAAAACAGAAATCCATTTAAAGTGGAATTGGGAAAAAAAATATTAATCCTTAAGGTAGCAATACACAGTTAGAAGTTTAGTTTCGCATTATGGCCCCTGTGAATTTTTAAATATGAAAGTTTTTGTACAATAAAATTGATTTTTAGGTAATTGAAGAATAATATAGCCTTCTTAGTGGGTTTATATGAACATTTAGATTGATTTTAACATGTTTTATAGGCCATTTCAATGATTGACAGTCCGTATTTTCCTATCCATACCGTTCATAGGTCCATAAATTATTGTAGTGTTTATCAACAAAGATTTTGCGCTCGATCTTTTCAATTCAATTTTATGGAAAAACGAGCAGGAAGACATATGATTTTTTTTTTGACCACTTGATAGATATAAACCTATGGATTCAGGAAAGGTATCACTGTAATTCATTGAAATTTTCCTCAAGACCAAATTTTGGAGACTTTTGTGACATGTTCACCCCCCCTTTTTTGCTATATTTTGTATCTAAGAAATGCAGATTGTTGCCATGGTTACACCCAAAAGGGATTATATTTCACCCTTATGACCATTAAAAATCAAATCTATGGAAGATTCTCTTTCTACAAGTATATACATGCATAACACACATATAAAGCCTTCTTTGTTAGACAGGAGGGGAAAGCGGGTGTTTAAAAATTATGAGTGTCAATTTTAAGTTTTTTTCCTAACTGTGTATTGCTACCTTATGGCATTTGACAAAGCAAATAATTGCCTTTTTTTCAGACAAACATGCCACACAACTATTGATATTTAGGTTATAGATACAATTCTAAGGAAGAAACAACCTTTAGTATGACAATGTATGTTAGTTTTGTTGTTTATTGTCCTTAGCAACCAATATAGACATTTTGACACATAGACTTGGTTCCGTTATTAATTGATACTTTATTGGCTACCCCTTGGAAAAGAAGATTGCGCGTTATGTAGAAACCTTAGAAGGGAACGCTTTATATTTTTTCATGCGACTAAATCAAATTTATTATTTTAGCAAGTATAAAGTCACAATTAAAGCATGAATTAAGCCCAATTTTTTCCCCGCTGTTAAAAATAAATTCAGTATTGACTAAATTTTAACCAAGGCCTTGGTATGGTAATACACAACAAAATTGACATTCTAGAGCTTTGAAATAGCTTTAACTTGTAAAAGTTGTCTACTGTTAAGGTTAATTTAGGTTTTTAAACAAGGAAAGACAGGCTTAGAAGGTATAGTTTTAGAAAATTGACTAAAAAAGGAGAAAATGCACTTTGACATGGCATGTTTCATAAAATCACTTTTTTGTTGCATTTCAGTGTCAACTGCTAACCTTCATAAAATATTTATTTCTGAACCGATTTCAAAACTAGCAGGCGAAAATGCTCGTTTTAACTAGTAGAAAACAGAAATCCATTTAAAGTGGAATTGGGAAAAAAAATGTTAATCCTTAAGGTAGCAATACACAGTTAGAAGTTTAGTTTCGCATTATGGCCCCTGTGAATTTTTTAAATATGAAAGTTTTTGTACAATAAAATTGATTTTTAGGTAATTGAAGAATAATATAGCCTTCTTAGTGGGTTTATATGAACATTTAGATTGATTTTAACATGTTTTATAGGCCATTTCAATGATTGACAGTCCGTATTTTCCTATCCATACCGTTCATAGGTCCATAAATTATTGTAGTGTTTATCAACAAAGATTTTGCGCTCGATCTTTTCAATTCAATTTTATGGAAAAACGAGCAGGAAGACATATGATTTTTTTTTTGACCACTTGATAGATATAAACCTATGGATTCAGGAAAGGTATCACTGTAATTCATTGAAATTTTCCTCAAGACCAAATTTTGGAGACTTTTGTGACATGTTCACCCCCCTTTTTTGCTATATTTTGTATCTAAGAAATGCAGATTGTTGCCATGGTTACACCCAAAAGGGATTATATTTCACCCTTATGACCATTAAAAATCAAATCTATGGAAGATTCTCTTTCTACAAGTATATACATGCATAACACACATATAAAGCCTTCTTTGTTAGACAGGAGGGGAAAGCGGGTGTTTAAAAATTATGAGTGTCAATTTTAAGTTTTTTTCCTAACTGTGTATTGCTACCTTATGGCATTTGACAAAGCAAATAATTGCCTTTTTTTCAGACAAACATGCCACACAACTATTGATATTTAGGTTATAGATACAATTCTAAGGAAGAAACAACCTTTAGTATGACAATGTATGTTAGTTTTGTTGTTTATTGTCCTTAGCAACCAATATAGACATTTTGACACATAGACTTGGTTCCGTTATTAATTGATACTTTATTGGCTACCCCTTGGAAAAGAAGATTGCGCGTTATGTAGAAACCTTAGAAGGGAACGCTTTATATTTTTTCATGCGACTAAATCAAATTTATTATTTTAGCAAGTATAAAGTCACAATTAAAGCATGAATTAAGCCCAATTTTTTCCCCGCTGTTAAAAATAAATTCAGTATTGACTAAATTTTAACCAAGGCCTTGGTATGGTAATACACAACAAAATTGACATTCTAGAGCTTTGAAATAGCTTTAACTTGTAAAAGTTGTCTACTGTTAAGGTTAATTTAGGTTTTTAAACAAGGAAAGACAGGCTTAGAAGGTATAGTTTTAGAAAATTGACTAAAAAAGGAGAAAATGCACTTTGACATGGCATGTTTCATAAAATCACTTTTTTGTTGCATTTCAGTGTCAACTGCTAACCTTCATAAAATATTTATTTCTGAACCGATTTTCAAAACTAGCAGGCGAAAATGCTCGTTTTAACTAGTAGAAAACAGAAATCCATTTAAAGTGGAATTGGGAAAAAAAATATTAATCCTTAAGGTAGCAATACACAGTTAGAAGTTTAGTTTCGCATTATGGCCCCTGTGAATTTTTTAAATATGAAAGTTTTTGTACAATAAAATTGATTTTTAGGTAATTGAAGAATAATATAGCCTTCTTAGTGGGTTTATATGAACATTTAGATTGATTTTAACATGTTTTATAGGCCATTTCAATGATTGACAGTCCGTATTTTCCTATCCATACCGTTCATAGGTCCATAAATTATTGTAGTGTTTATCAACAAAGATTTTGCGCTCGATCTTTTCAATTCAATTTTATGGAAAAACGAGCAGGAAGACATATGATTTTTTTTTTGACCACTTGATAGATATAAACCTATGGATTCAGGAAAGGTATCACTGTAATTCATTGAAATTTTCCTCAAGACCAAATTTTGGAGACTTTTGTGACATGTTCACCCCCCTTTTTTGCTATATTTTGTATCTAAGAAATGCAGATTGTTGCCATGGTTACACCCAAAAGGGATTATATTTCACCCTTATGACCATTAAAAATCAAATCTATGGAAGATTCTCTTTCTACAAGTATATACATGCATAACACACATATAAAGCCTTCTTTGTTAGACAGGAGGGGAAAGCGGGTGTTTAAAAATTATGAGTGTCAATTTTAAGTTTTTTTCCTAACTGTGTATTGCTACCTTATGGCATTTGACAAAGCAAATAATTGCCTTTTTTTCAGACAAACATGCCACACAACTATTGATATTTAGGTTATAGATACAATTCTAAGGAAGAAACAACCTTTAGTATGACAATGTATGTTAGTTTTGTTGTTTATTGTCCTTAGCAACCAATATAGACATTTTGACACATAGACTTGGTTCCGTTATTAATTGATACTTTATTGGCTACCCCTTGGAAAAGAAGATTGCGCGTTATGTAGAAACCTTAGAAGGGAACGCTTTATATTTTTTCATGCGACTAAATCAAATTTATTATTTTAGCAAGTATAAAGTCACAATTAAAGCATGAATTAAGCCCAATTTTTTCCCCGCTGTTAAAAATAAATTCAGTATTGACTAAATTTTAACCAAGGCCTTGGTATGGTAATACACAACAAAATTGACATTCTAGAGCTTTGAAATAGCTTTAACTTGTAAAAGTTGTCTACTGTTAAGGTTAATTTAGGTTTTTAAACAAGGAAAGACAGGCTTAGAAGGTATAGTTTTAGAAAATTGACTAAAAAAGGAGAAAATGCACTTTGACATGGCATGTTTCATAAAATCACTTTTTTGTTGCATTTCAGTGTCAACTGCTAACCTTCATAAAATATTTATTTCTGAACCGATTTTCAAAACTAGCAGGCGAAAATGCTCGTTTTAACTAGTAGAAAACAGAAATCCATTTAAAGTGGAATTGGGAAAAAAAATATTAATCCTTAAGGTAGCAATACACAGTTAGAAGTTTAGTTTCGCATTATGGCCCCTGTGAATTTTTTAAATATGAAAGTTTTTGTACAATAAAATTGATTTTTAGGTAATTGAAGAATAATATAGCCTTCTTAGTGGGTTTATATGAACATTTAGATTGATTTTAACATGTTTTATAGGCCATTTCAATGATTGACAGTCCGTATTTTCCTATCCATACCGTTCATAGGTCCATAAATTATTGTAGTGTTTATCAACAAAGATTTTGCGCTCGATCTTTTCAATTCAATTTTATGGAAAAACGAGCAGGAAGACATATGATTTTTTTTTTTGACCACTTGATAGATATAAACCTATGGATTCAGGAAAGGTATCACTGTAATTCATTGAAATTTTCCTCAAGACCAAATTTTGGAGACTTTTGTGACATGTTCACCCCCCTTTTTTGCTATATTTTGTATCTAAGAAATGCAGATTGTTGCCATGGTTACACCCAAAAGGGATTATATTTCACCCTTATGACCATTAAAAATCAAATCTATGGAAGATTCTCTTTCTACAAGTATATACATGCATAACACACATATAAAGCCTTCTTTGTTAGACAGGAGGGGAAAGCGGGTGTTTAAAAATTATGAGTGTCAATTTTAAGTTTTTTTCCTAACTGTGTATTGCTACCTTATGGCATTTGACAAAGCAAATAATTGCCTTTTTTTCAGACAAACATGCCACACAACTATTGATATTTAGGTTATAGATACAATTCTAAGGAAGAAACAACCTTTAGTATGACAATGTATGTTAGTTTTGTTGTTTATTGTCCTTAGCAACCAATATAGACATTTTGACACATAGACTTGGTTCCGTTATTAATTGATACTTTATTGGCTACCCCTTGGAAAAGAAGATTGCGCGTTATGTAGAAACCTTAGAAGGGAACGCTTTATATTTTTTCATGCGACTAAATCAAATTTATTATTTTAGCAAGTATAAAGTCACAATTAAAGCATGAATTAAGCCCAATTTTTTCCCCGCTGTTAAAAATAAATTCAGTATTGACTAAATTTTAACCAAGGCCTTGGTATGGTAATACACAACAAAATTGACATTCTAGAGCTTTGAAATAGCTTTAACTTGTAAAAGTTGTCTACTGTTAAGGTTAATTTAGGTTTTTAAACAAGGAAAGACAGGCTTAGAAGGTATAGTTTTAGAAAATTGACTAAAAAAGGAGAAAATGCACTTTGACATGGCATGTTTCATAAAATCACTTTTTGTTGCATTTCAGTGTCAACTGCTAACCTTCATAAATATTTATTTCTGAACCGATTTTCAAAACTAGCAGGCGAAAATGCTCGTTTTAACTAGTAGAAAACAGAAATCCATTTAAAGTGGAATTGGGAAAAAAAATATTAATCCTTAAGGTAGCAATACACAGTTAGAAGTTTAGTTTCGCATTATGGCCCCTGTGAATTTTTTAAATATGAAAGTTTTTGTACAATAAAATTGATTTTTAGGTAATTGAAGAATAATATAGCCTTCTTAGTGGGTTTATATGAACATTTAGATTGATTTTAACATGTTTTATAGGCCATTTCAATGATTGACAGTCCGTATTTTCCTATCCATACCGTTCATAGGTCCATAAATTATTGTAGTGTTTATCAACAAAGATTTTGCGCTCGATCTTTTCAATTCAATTTTATGGAAAAACGAGCAGGAAGACATATGATTTTTTTTTTGACCACTTGATAGATATAAACCTATGGATTCAGGAAAGGTATCACTGTAATTCATTGAAATTTTCCTCAAGACCAAATTTTGGAGACTTTTGTGACATGTTCACCCCCCTTTTTTGCTATATTTTGTATCTAAGAAATGCAGATTGTTGCCATGGTTACACCCAAAAGGGATTATATTTCACCCTTATGACCATTAAAAATCAAATCTATGGAAGATTCTCTTTCTACAAGTATATACATGCATAACACACATATAAAGCCTTCTTTGTTAGACAGGAGGGGAAAGCGGGTGTTTAAAAATTATGAGTGTCAATTTTAAGTTTTTTTCCTAACTGTGTATTGCTACCTTATGGCATTTGACAAAGCAAATAATTGCCTTTTTTTCAGACAAACATGCCACACAACTATTGATATTTAGGTTATAGATACAATTCTAAGGAAGAAACAACCTTTAGTATGACAATGTATGTTAGTTTTGTTGTTTATTGTCCTTAGCAACCAATATAGACATTTTGACACATAGACTTGGTTCCGTTATTAATTGATACTTTATTGGCTACCCCTTGGAAAAGAAGATTGCGCGTTATGTAGAAACCTTAGAAGGGAACGCTTTATATTTTTTCATGCGACTAAATCAAATTTATTATTTTAGCAAGTATAAAGTCACAATTAAAGCATGAATTAAGCCCAATTTTTTCCCCGCTGTTAAAAATAAATTCAGTATTGACTAAATTTTAACCAAGGCCTTGGTATGGTAATACACAACAAAATTGACATTCTAGAGCTTTGAAATAGCTTTAACTTGTAAAAGTTGTCTACTGTTAAGGTTAATTTAGGTTTTTAAACAAGGAAAGACAGGCTTAGAAGGTATAGTTTTAGAAAATTGACTAAAAAAGGAGAAAATGCACTTTGACATGGCATGTTTCATAAAATCACTTTTTTGTTGCATTTCAGTGTCAACTGCTAACCTTCATAAAATATTTATTTCTGAACCGATTTTCAAAACTAGCAGGCGAAAATGCTCGTTTTAACTAGTAGAAAACAGAAATCCATTTAAAGTGGAATTGGGAAAAAAAATATTAATCCTTAAGGTAGCAATACACAGTTAGAAGTTTAGTTTCGCATTATGGCCCCTGTGAATTTTTTAAATATGAAAGTTTTTGTACAATAAAATTGATTTTTAGGTAATTGAAGAATAATATAGCCTTCTTAGTGGGTTTATATGAACATTTAGATTGATTTTAACATGTTTTATAGGCCATTTCAATGATTGACAGTCCGTATTTTCCTATCCATACCGTTCATAGGTCCATAAATTATTGTAGTGTTTATCAACAAAGATTTTGCGCTCGATCTTTTCAATTCAATTTTATGGAAAAACGAGCAGGAAGACATATGATTTTTTTTTTGACCACTTGATAGATATAAACCTATGGATTCAGGAAAGGTATCACTGTAATTCATTGAAATTTTCCTCAAGACCAAATTTTGGAGACTTTTGTGACATGTTCACCCCCCTTTTTTGCTATATTTTGTATCTAAGAAATGCAGATTGTTGCCATGGTTACACCCAAAAGGGATTATATTTCACCCTTATGACCATTAAAAATCAAATCTATGGAAGATTCTCTTTCTACAAGTATATACATGCATAACACACATATAAAGCCTTCTTTGTTAGACAGGAGGGGAAAGCGGGTGTTTAAAAATTATGAGTGTCAATTTTAAGTTTTTTTCCTAACTGTGTATTGCTACCTTATGGCATTTGACAAAGCAAATAATTGCCTTTTTTTCAGACAAACATGCCACACAACTATTGATATTTAGGTTATAGATACAATTCTAAGGAAGAAACAACCTTTAGTATGACAATGTATGTTAGTTTTGTTGTTTATTGTCCTTAGCAACCAATATAGACATTTTGACACATAGACTTGGTTCCGTTATTAATTGATACTTTATTGGCTACCCCTTGGAAAAGAAGATTGCGCGTTATGTAGAAACCTTAGAAGGGAACGCTTTATATTTTTTCATGCGACTAAATCAAATTTATTATTTTAGCAAGTATAAAGTCACAATTAAAGCATGAATTAAGCCCAATTTTTTCCCCGCTGTTAAAAATAAATTCAGTATTGACTAAATTTTAACCAAGGCCTTGGTATGGTAATACACAACAAAATTGACATTCTAGAGCTTTGAAATAGCTTTAACTTGTAAAAGTTGTCTACTGTTAAGGTTAATTTAGGTTTTTAAACAAGGAAAGACAGGCTTAGAAGGTATAGTTTTAGAAAATTGACTAAAAAAGGAGAAAATGCACTTTGACATGGCATGTTTCATAAAATCACTTTTTTGTTGCATTTCAGTGTCAACTGCTAACCTTCATAAAATATTTATTTCTGAACCGATTTTCAAAACTAGCAGGCGAAAATGCTCGTTTTAACTAGTAGAAAACAGAAATCCATTTAAAGTGGAATTGGGAAAAAAAATGTTAATCCTTAAGGTAGCAATACACAGTTAGAAGTTTAGTTTCGCATTATGGCCCCTGTGAATTTTTTAAATATGAAAGTTTTTGTACAATAAAATTGATTTTTAGGTAATTGAAGAATAATATAGCCTTCTTAGTGGGTTTATATGAACATTTAGATTGATTTTAACATGTTTTATAGGCCATTTCAATGATTGACAGTCCGTATTTTCCTATCCATACCGTTCATAGGTCCATAAATTATTGTAGTGTTTATCAACAAAGATTTTGCGCTCGATCTTTTCAATTCAATTTTATGGAAAAACGAGCAGGAAGACATATGATTTTTTTTTTGACCACTTGATAGATATAAACCTATGGATTCAGGAAAGGTATCACTGTAATTCATTGAAATTTTCCTCAAGACCAAATTTTGGAGACTTTTGTGACATGTTCACCCCCCTTTTTTGCTATATTTTGTATCTAAGAAATGCAGATTGTTGCCATGGTTACACCCAAAAGGGATTATATTTCACCCTTATGACCATTAAAAATCAAATCTATGGAAGATTCTCTTTCTACAAGTATATACATGCATAACACACATATAAAGCCTTCTTTGTTAGACAGGAGGGGAAAGCGGGTGTTTAAAAATTATGAGTGTCAATTTTAAGTTTTTTTCCTAACTGTGTATTGCTACCTTATGGCATTTGACAAAGCAAATAATTGCCTTTTTTTCAGACAAACATGCCACACAACTATTGATATTTAGGTTATAGATACAATTCTAAGGAAGAAACAACCTTTAGTATGACAATGTATGTTAGTTTTGTTGTTTATTGTCCTTAGCAACCAATATAGACATTTTGACACATAGACTTGGTTCCGTTATTAATTGATACTTTATTGGCTACCCCTTGGAAAAGAAGATTGCGCGTTATGTAGAAACCTTAGAAGGGAACGCTTTATATTTTTTCATGCGACTAAATCAAATTTATTATTTTAGCAAGTATAAAGTCACAATTAAAGCATGAATTAAGCCCAATTTTTTCCCCGCTGTTAAAAATAAATTCAGTATTGACTAAATTTTAACCAAGGCCTTGGTATGGTAATACACAACAAAATTGACATTCTAGAGCTTTGAAATAGCTTTAACTTGTAAAAGTTGTCTACTGTTAAGGTTAATTTAGGTTTTTAAACAAGGAAAGACAGGCTTAGAAGGTATAGTTTTAGAAAATTGACTAAAAAAGGAGAAAATGCACTTTGACATGGCATGTTTCATAAAATCACTTTTTTGTTGCATTTCAGTGTCAACTGCTAACCTTCATAAAATATTTATTTCTGAACCGATTTTCAAAACTAGCAGGCGAAAATGCTCGTTTTAACTAGTAGAAAACAGAAATCCATTTAAAGTGGAATTGGGAAAAAAAATATTAATCCTTAAGGTAGCAATACACAGTTAGAAGTTTAGTTTCGCATTATGGCCCCTGTGAATTTTTTAAATATGAAAGTTTTTGTACAATAAAATTGATTTTTAGGTAATTGAAGAATAATATAGCCTTCTTAGTGGGTTTATATGAACATTTAGATTGATTTTAACATGTTTTATAGGCCATTTCAATGATTGACAGTCCGTATTTTCCTATCCATACCGTTCATAGGTCCATAAATTATTGTAGTGTTTATCAACAAAGATTTTGCGCTCGATCTTTTCAATTCAATTTTATGGAAAAACGAGCAGGAAGACATATGATTTTTTTTTTGACCACTTGATAGATATAAACCTATGGATTCAGGAAAGGTATCACTGTAATTCATTGAAATTTTCCTCAAGACCAAATTTTGGAGACTTTTGTGACATGTTCACCCCCCTTTTTTGCTATATTTTGTATCTAAGAAATGCAGATTGTTGCCATGGTTACACCCAAAAGGGATTATATTTCACCCTTATGACCATTAAAAATCAAATCTATGGAAGATTCTCTTTCTACAAGTATATACATGCATAACACACATATAAAGCCTTCTTTGTTAGACAGGAGGGGAAAGCGGGTGTTTAAAAATTATGAGTGTCAATTTTAAGTTTTTTTCCTAACTGTGTATTGCTACCTTATGGCATTTGACAAAGCAAATAATTGCCTTTTTTTCAGACAAACATGCCACACAACTATTGATATTTAGGTTATAGATACAATTCTAAGGAAGAAACAACCTTTAGTATGACAATGTATGTTAGTTTTGTTGTTTATTGTCCTTAGCAACCAATATAGACATTTTGACACATAGACTTGGTTCCGTTATTAATTGATACTTTATTGGCTACCCCTTGGAAAAGAAGATTGCGCGTTATGTAGAAACCTTAGAAGGGAACGCTTTATATTTTTTCATGCGACTAAATCAAATTTATTATTTTAGCAAGTATAAAGTCACAATTAAAGCATGAATTAAGCCCAATTTTTTCCCCGCTGTTAAAAATAAATTCAGTATTGACTAAATTTTAACCAAGGCCTTGGTATGGTAATACACAACAAAATTGACATTCTAGAGCTTTGAAATAGCTTTAACTTGTAAAAGTTGTCTACTGTTAAGGTTAATTTAGGTTTTTAAACAAGGAAAGACAGGCTTAGAAGGTATAGTTTTAGAAAATTGACTAAAAAAGGAGAAAATGCACTTTGACATGGCATGTTTCATAAAATCACTTTTTTGTTGCATTTCAGTGTCAACTGCTAACCTTCATAAAATATTTATTTCTGAACCGATTTTCAAAACTAGCAGGCGAAAATGCTCGTTTTAACTAGTAGAAAACAGAAATCCATTTAAAGTGGAATTGGGAAAAAAAATGTTAATCCTTAAGGTAGCAATACACAGTTAGAAGTTTAGTTTCGCATTATGGCCCCTGTGAATTTTTTAAATATGAAAGTTTTTGTACAATAAAATTGATTTTTAGGTAATTGAAGAATAATATAGCCTTCTTAGTGGGTTTATATGAACATTTAGATTGATTTTAACATGTTTTATAGGCCATTTCAATGATTGACAGTCCGTATTTTCCTATCCATACCGTTCATAGGTCCATAAATTATTGTAGTGTTTATCAACAAAGATTTTGCGCTCGATCTTTTCAATTCAATTTTATGGAAAAACGAGCAGGAAGACATATGATTTTTTTTTTGACCACTTGATAGATATAAACCTATGGATTCAGGAAAGGTATCACTGTAATTCATTGAAATTTTCCTCAAGACCAAATTTTGGAGACTTTTGTGACATGTTCACCCCCCTTTTTTGCTATATTTTGTATCTAAGAAATGCAGATTGTTGCCATGGTTACACCCAAAAGGGATTATATTTCACCCTTATGACCATTAAAAATCAAATCTATGGAAGATTCTCTTTCTACAAGTATATACATGCATAACACACATATAAAGCCTTCTTTGTTAGACAGGAGGGGAAAGCGGGTGTTTAAAAATTATGAGTGTCAATTTTAAGTTTTTTTCCTAACTGTGTA
>NW_027268636.1:0-18994 GCF_963676685.1 Mytilus edulis | reverse complement strand
GTTTGAAAGTAGTTATAGCTGGGGGTTGGGATTTATAGCTTTGTTTAGAAGTTTGACATGATGTACAACAAATGTAAATTCTTTTTGAAAAATGTTGGTGGCCCTGAAAAGGGCCGTTTGTGAAGTTATAAACTTCAGACTGTTTACTTGCTGCTGGTGTATTTAGTGACGGCTTTGGTACCTTCACTGACAGCGTGCTTGGCCAATTCTCCGGGTAAGAGAAGACGGACAGCGGTCTGGATCTCCCGGGATGTGATGGTAGATCTTTTGTTGTAGTGTGCCAATCGGGAGGCCTCTGCTGCGATTCTCTCGAAGATATCGTTGACGAAGCTGTTCATGATGGACATTGCCTTTGAGGACACTCCGGTGTCGGGGTGAACTTGTCTCAAGACTTTGTAGATGTAGATAGCATAGGATTCACGTCTCTTCCTCCTCCTTTTCTTGTCACCGCCGGGTCTGGCAGTCTTTGCCTTGGTGACGGCCTTCTTGGCTCCTTTAGTTCCTACTTTGGGTGGCATGTTACTGGTTTGATAATCAAATAAGTAATGGTGAAAAATTATTTCAATTTGTTTATATACTGGGCAAAACGGATTGAAAGATTTTATTGAACGCGAACCTCGGAGAGAGCACCCATAACATGTTGAATGTTCGGTAGCCTAACTGCCCGCAGAGAGCTTCGTTCTGATTGGTGTATAATAAAAACATCGTTCAATCCGTTTAGTGGGTATATAAGCTAAATTTTGAAGAAAAATTGTATCACTTTACTCAGTGTCGATCAACCAAATAGTACAAATGTCAGGACGAGGAAAAGGAGGAAAAGCAAAAGCAAAGGCAAAGTCTAGGTCATCCCGTGCCGGACTTCAGTTCCCAGTCGGTCGTATCCACAGACTTTTGAGGAAAGGAAACTATGCCGAGAGAGTTGGTGCCGGTGCACCAGTGTACCTCGCAGCTGTCTTAGAATACTTAGCAGCTGAAGTATTGGAGTTGGCAGGAAACGCCGCTCGTGACAACAAGAAGAGCAGAATCATTCCCCGTCATCTCCAGTTGGCCATCAGAAACGACGAAGAGTTGAACAAACTCTTGTCTGGTGTCACCATTGCCCAGGGAGGTGTTTTACCAAACATCCAGGCTGTACTTCTGCCAAAGAAGACCCAGAAAGCTGCCAAGTAAAAAGTGGATATATCAGATTACTCACTTAACAACGGCCCTTTTCAGGGCCACCAATATTTTTCAAAAAGAGTCTAAAATTGTTGTACATCTAGTAATACTTTATTCCCCATACATAATTGAAAAAAATATATTCTACTACATAACAAATAAAAAATGTCTAAAATATAAATGTCCCTTCTTCCGTGATTCTTCTTTTCTTCTCTCTCTAACGCATCCCATTTAAGTACAGTTCTTATAGCATAACACTAAGTCTAGTAACTTTTTCAGTCTTCTTCATCAGAACATTTATTGTCGAACTTTCTGACTCTTTGAACCCACAAGTAGCTCAGTTAAATCATATAAAGTTTTGTCGGGAAAAAAAACAACACTGATAGTATTTATATTTAATACTAGTCTGCTCTCTTCTTTCTCTCTCTTGGTTATTGATGCGAGCATGCTTAGATTCATCTGAGAAGGTGTGTGGTTTTTTTTATTATTATAATTATTTATAGTTTTTGTTAACATTATCTCTTTCGTCAACACTTTTATATATGATATGTACTTTCCATTCTTTTCCTTTTTCCATTTTTTTTTCAGCATCTCTCTCTCTCTCTCTCTCTCTCTCTCTCTCTCTCTCTCTCCTCTCTCTCTCTCTCTCTCTCTCTCTCTCTCTCTCTCTCCTCTCTCTCTCTCTCTCTCTCTCTCTCTCTCTCTCTCTGTCTTTCTGTCTTTATTTAGTTATTGTTTGTGTATTAAAGATGTGGAATCGATGTAAGCACACCGACAATCAGACAATGAGACAAATGTGCCCAGCCCAAATGAAAATCATACCACATCTTCTTTTTTTTATATTAAATATACATAAATATGACATAATACAACAATAAAGAAACTCAGCCGATCCGTACAATGTCATGTCGGGAATGTGTAATTCCATTTGTTTCTGTTTTTTTATTTTCTATTTCGCTTTGTTTGTGTTATAACTGCATTTTATTTTTATTTTTTCCTGTTTTATTTTTCTTTCCTTTCCTTAATGTTTCTGCATGTATTTTGACCTTTTTTCATTATTATTTTTTTTCTTCTTCAGATTTATCATATTGAAACCGTGACACTAATTTACTATTGTTGAGCTATGAGGGATGATCAGAAACTGTAATTATGAATGAAAAAAGGGGGCATTTTTACTGTCAGCTTGGGGTTGAGCAGTTTTTCAGTAAAAAATGGATTGAAAACTGTCAAAGTCCCTTACAAATCAGTCCAATCAGATTTAAGATATGCGGACCAATCAACGCCAGCTTTATGTAAGTGGTGATCCAATCGTCACCCGTGATTTCAATCCTCCCGGCAAGCACAAAAACACATTCACCGAAATTTTCAAGTATTCTTTCTGTAGCAAATCGTCCACAGAGCTAATAGTCATGGCACGAACAAAGCAAACTGCACGTAAATCCACCGGAGGTAAAGCTCCAAGAAAACAACTTGCCACCAAGGCCGCCCGTAAGAGCGCACCTGCAACCGGTGGAGTCAAGAAACCACATAGATACAGGCCAGGAACAGTCGCTCTCCGAGAAATCAGGAGATACCAGAAGAGCACAGAGCTCCTCATCAGGAAACTCCCCTTCCAGAGATTAGTCCGTGAAATCGCCCAGGACTTCAAAACTGATCTCCGATTCCAGAGTTCAGCCGTCATGGCCCTACAGGAAGCCAGCGAAGCCTACTTGGTCGGTCTCTTCGAGGATACCAACTTGTGCGCAATCCACGCCAAGAGAGTAACCATCATGCCAAAGGATATCCAATTGGCACGAAGAATCCGTGGAGAACGTGCTTAAGAAGTGTGATTTTTTCACCAAAACATAACGGCCCTTTTCAGGGCCACCAATATTTTTCAAAAAGAATCTATAAATTGTTGTACATGAAAATTAGAAACATAGCTGAACCCCTCTTTTCCCCATCTCTCTCTCTCTTTTATTTCTTCTTGTTGAATCCATCTATATGCAAAGCAATACATAGACAAAAAATAAATTTTATGATATATATATACACACAAGTCTCATCACAAAAAAAAAGGGGGGGGGGGTGTTTGTTTATCATGGTACATGTACGTCCTTGTGTGTAGAATATTAAATAGTACATTATATAAAAAAAAAGATCAACATATGAATGTTTCTATCTGTACTTCTGTTCTTTTCTTTTATTTTCTTCGCTTGTTTTGTCTTGTCTTCTTTTGATGTATTATTTACACCAGTAGTCTAGACCAAAGAAAGAGAACCACCAACTGGCCAAAATATAACCTTTTTTTTTAAGTTAGAGTTTAAATATCATGTATAATTCATTAATTTGAATATTTCTTTTAGAAAAGCTGATATTACAGGGTACTTTTATCAAAAATTTAGAGCTTTTTTTCAGTCAGAATTGTAAAGAAAATTTTTATCATGTATGTAGTAATATATTTTGTCCACTTTAGAGTCTTGTCTTGCTGCTAGTTTACAAAATCATGAAATTTCTATTTAAATTAATATAATTTCGGTACGGGTCCAAGTAGTCCCCACAAAATTTCACTGTAGGAAGTCCATGTAAGCATATATCTTGCACTTATAAGCTTTTTTATATGATAAAAAGTAGTTTTCAGACTTATTATAAACTTTTCTGGCTAAAAGATGTCTTCAGAATAGTAAGTATATGTGTGCGCATTAACATTTTTATTGGATTGGCTGATGAAATTGTCATCGTCATACTGTGGATAAATATAGAATGGTGTTTAAAAATAAAATTGAAAGGAAGATGCACACATAAGAAGTTTTACCCGCAGACAGGGGCATCTCTTTTCTTCACTGTAATACCTAAAAAAAAAAATCTTTAATAGTAATAACAATAACAGTTTTATTCATACATTCTCTCATTTATGATCTGAAGTACCTGCAGCAGATCTTTGATGGATGGCAAGCACAGCTTTGACAGATGATGTTGAGTTATGAAAGACAGGTAGAAAACTGCAAGCATGTAAAATCCTGTGATGTATCCAATTTCTGGGTACATCAAATAGACAAATAGATAACCAGTATTCCTAGATATGTCTGTGAGGTTTATTTTTTTCCCCAACTAAATTCCATTCCATTAAGTTGAAATGTGTATTGACATTGAATGAAAATGTCTGTTCAGAGAAAGCAAATAATTATCTTTATAATTTTGACTGTCTAAAGTGATTTTCATTTATCATTTATTTATCATACTTTTCTATCTTAAAATGAAAACTTTTCAACATTTTGGAGCTTTTTTTGTCTCCTTCAGTCATTTTTATTCCGATTGAAAGTTTTTTTCTGTTCAATAATAGTTTTTTCTTAAAAAATTACTGTCTGATATGAATTATTATATTTTTCAGACCTAGAATGAAAAAGTGGATTGAAAGTGTACACAGTTTAAGGCAGTACAGAGTTACCTCCCGGAATAAAACAACGTAAGCCAATCAGACAACAGTTAACTGAAAATGTGTGATACTTCTTTTACGGCCGCGTTGGTGATATATAAAGAGTCGCTGTTAGACGGAAAGTATTATTTAACTAATCACCACAAATAGTTAAACATGTCAGGCAGAGGAAAAGGAGGTAAAGGTCTAGGAAAAGGAGGCGCCAAGCGTCACAGGAAGGTGTTGCGTGATAACATCCAAGGTATCACCAAGCCAGCCATCCGTCGTTTAGCAAGAAGAGGTGGAGTAAAACGTATATCTGGACTCATCTATGAGGAAACCCGTGGTGTCCTTAAAGTTTTCTTGGAAAATGTCATCCGTGATGCTGTCACATACACAGAGCACGCCAAGAGGAAGACTGTCACTGCCATGGATGT
This sequence comes from Mytilus edulis, assembly GCF_963676685.1. NCBI lineage: Eukaryota > Metazoa > Mollusca > Bivalvia > Mytilida > Mytilidae > Mytilus > Mytilus edulis. The sequence goes on along the minus strand of NW_027268636.1, from coordinate 14,005 downwards.
TGTCTACGCTTTGAAACGTCAAGGACGTACCTTGTACGGATTCGGAGGTTAAACAGCCACCCAGCTAATATAAACAACGGCCCTTTTCAGGGCCACCAACATTTTTCAAAAAGAATCTTAGATTTGTTGTACATCGTTTTAAACAAAATCTTGAAATCAAAGCTTGCTCCCACTTCTATTCTTTTCTCTAATGTTCATGAATTTTTCAACCGTTTTCTTGTTTTCCCTGATCCTGATCCGCAACTATTTTCTCTCTCTCTCGTTATCCCCCTCCCCCCCTTTTTTTTTTAAATATCTGGCTTTCTTTTTAATTAACTCCTTACTCTTACTCTTGTATTTATTTGAGAATTTATATTTCTGAAGGTTTATGAATACGTTCAAAGATCAAATCCGTGCATTTGCCTACACGAAGAGAGAAAATTTCAAAACAAAATGCACGGACTTTTACACACAAAATCTGTAGATTCTGTTATATTCAATTATAGAGTTTTTGCGTGGTTTAATATTAGGTAATGTTCTTGTTTCCGTGTAAAATAATTCTCGCAATATTTTTTTTCTCTCGAAAAGCAAAAGAAATCGTAAATTTATCAACTCTATTAATTGGAATGAAAGCACTGTTTTGTTCTTCATGATTTATGTATTTACGCTTTGTAGTTTTGGCAAATTAAATACTACAGAATGAGTGAAATACACGTATATTTGTTATACAGATAGAAAGAAGAGAAAAGTAACCATATACTATTGAAATAGTTTGAAAGTAGTTATAGCTGGGGGTTGGGATTTATAGCTTTGTTTAGAAGTTTGACATGATGTACAACAAATGTAAATTCTTTTTGAAAAATGTTGGTGGCCCTGAAAAGGGCCGTTTGTGAAGTTATAAACTTCAGACTGTTTACTTGCTGCTGGTGTATTTAGTGACGGCTTTGGTACCTTCACTGACAGCGTGCTTGGCCAATTCTCCGGGTAAGAGAAGACGGACAGCGGTCTGGATCTCCCGGGATGTGATGGTAGATCTTTTGTTGTAGTGTGCCAATCGGGAGGCCTCTGCTGCGATTCTCTCGAAGATATCGTTGACGAAGCTGTTCATGATGGACATTGCCTTTGAGGACACTCCGGTGTCGGGGTGAACTTGTCTCAAGACTTTGTAGATGTAGATAGCATAGGATTCACGTCTCTTCCTCCTCCTTTTCTTGTCACCGCCGGGTCTGGCAGTCTTTGCCTTGGTGACGGCCTTCTTGGCTCCTTTAGTTCCTACTTTGGGTGGCATGTTACTGGTTTGATAATCAAATAAGTAATGGTGAAAAATTATTTCAATTTGTTTATATACTGGGCAAAACGGATTGAAAGATTTTATTGAACGCGAACCTCGGAGAGAGCACCCATAACATGTTGAATGTTCGGTAGCCTAACTGCCCGCAGAGAGCTTCGTTCTGATTGGTGTATAATAAAAACATCGTTCAATCCGTTTAGTGGGTATATAAGCTAAATTTTGAAGAAAAATTGTATCACTTTACTCAGTGTCGATCAACCAAATAGTACAAAATGTCAGGACGAGGAAAAGGAGGAAAAGCAAAAGCAAAGGCAAAGTCTAGGTCATCCCGTGCCGGACTTCAGTTCCAGTCGGTCGTATCCACAGACTTTTGAGGAAAGGAAACTATGCCGAGAGAGTTGGTGCCGGTGCACCAGTGTACCTCGCAGCTGTCTTAGAATACTTAGCAGCTGAAGTATTGGAGTTGGCAGGAAACGCCGCTCGTGACAACAAGAAGAGCAGAATCATTCCCCGTCATCTCCAGTTGGCCATCAGAAACGACGAAGAGTTGAACAAACTCTTGTCTGGTGTCACCATTGCCCAGGGAGGTGTTTTACCAAACATCCAGGCTGTACTTCTGCCAAAGAAGACCCAGAAAGCTGCAAGTAAAAAGTGGATATATCAGATTACTCACTTAACAACGGCCCTTTTCAGGGCCACCAATATTTTTCAAAAAAGAGTCTAAAATTGTTGTACATCTTAGTAATACTTTATTCCCCATACATAATTGAAAAAAATATATTCTACTACATAACAAATAAAAAATGTCTAAAATATAAATGTCCCTTCTTCCGTGATTCTTCTTTTCTTCTCTCTCTAACGCATCCCATTTAAGTACAGTTCTTATAGCATAACACTAAGTCTAGTAACTTTTTCAGTCTTCTTCATCAGAACATTTATTGTCGAACTTTCTGACTCTTTGAACCCACAAGTAGCTCAGTTAAATCATATAAAGTTTGTCGGGGAAAAAAAACAACACTGATAGTATTTATATTTAATACCTAGTCTGCTCTCTTCTTTCTCTCTCTTGGTTATTGATGCGAGCATGCTTAGATTCATCTGAGAAGGTGTGTGGTTTTTTTTATTATTATAATTATTTATAGTTTTTGTTAACATTATCTCTTTCGTCAACACTTTTATATATGATATGTACTTTCCATTCTTTTCCTTTTCCATTTTTTTTTTCAGCATCTCTCTCTCTCTCTCTCTCTCTCTCTCTCTCTCTCTCTCCTCTCTCTCTCTCTCTCTCTCTCTCTCTCTCTCTCTCTCTCCTCTACTCATCCTCTCACTTCTCTCTCTCTCTCTCTCTCTCTCTCTCTCTCTCTCTCTTCCTGTCTTCTGTCTTATTTAGTTATTGTTTGTGTATTAAAGATGTGGAATCGATGTAAGCACACCGACCAATCAGACAATGAGACAAATGTGCCCAGCCCAAATGAAAATCATACCACATCTTCTTTTTTTTATATTAAAATATACATAAATATGACATAATACAACAATAAAGAAACTCAGCCGATCCGTACAATGTCATGTCGGGAATGTGTAATTCCATTTGTTTCTGTTTTTTTTATTTTCTATTTCGCTTTGTTTGTGTTATAACTGCATTTTATTTTATTTTTTCCTGTTTTATTTTTCTTTCCTTTCCTTAATGTTTCTGCATGTATTTTTGACCTTTTTTCATTATTATTTTTTTTCTTCTTCAGATTTATCATATTGAAACCGTGACACTAATTTTACTATTGTTGAGCTATGAGGGATGATCAGAAAACTGTAATTATGAATGAAAAAAGGGGGCATTTTTACTGTCAGCTTGGGTTGAGCAGTTTTTCAGTAAAAAATGGATTGAAAACTGTCAAAGTCCCTTACAAATCAGTCCAATCAGATTTAAGATATGCGGACCAATCAACGCCAGCTTTATGTAAGTGGTGATCCAATCGTCACCCGTGATTTCAATCCTCCCGGCAAGCACAAAAACACATTCACCGAAATTTTCAAGTATTCTTTCTGTAGCAAATCGTCCACAGAGCTAATAGTCATGGCACGAACAAAGCAAACTGCACGTAAATCCACCGGAGGTAAAGCTCCAAGAAAACAACTTGCCACCAAGGCCGCCCGTAAGAGCGCACCTGCAACCGGTGGAGTCAAGAAACCACATAGATACAGGCCAGGAACAGTCGCTCTCCGAGAAATCAGGAGATACCAGAAGAGCACAGAGCTCCTCATCAGGAAACTCCCCTTCCAGAGATTAGTCCGTGAAATCGCCCAGGACTTCAAAACTGATCTCCGATTCCAGAGTTCAGCCGTCATGGCCCTACAGGAAGCCAGCGAAGCCTACTTGGTCGGTCTCTTCGAGGATACCAACTTGTGCGCAATCCACGCCAAGAGAGTAACCATCATGCCAAAGGATATCCAATTGGCACGAAGAATCCGTGGGAGAACGTGCTTAAGAAGTGTGATTTTTTCACCAAAACATAACGGCCCTTTTCAGGGCCACCAATATTTTTCAAAAAGAATCTATAAATTGTTGTACATGAAAATTAGAAACATAGCTGAACCCCCTCTTTTCCCCATCTCTCTCTCTCTTTTATTTCTTCTTGTTGAATCCATCTATATGCAAAGCAATACATAGACAAAAAATAAATTTTATGATATATATATACACACAAGTCTCATCACAAAAAAAAAGGGGGGGGGGGGTGTTTGTTTATCATGGTACATGTACGTCCTTGTGTGTAGAATATTAAATAGTACATTATATAAAAAAAAAGATCAACATATGAATGTTTCTATCTGTACTTCTGTTCTTTTCTTTTATTTTCTTCGCTTGTTTTGTCTTGTCTTCTTTTGATGTATTATTTACACCAGTAGTCTAGACCAAAGAAAGAGAACCACCAACTGGCCAAAATATAACCTTTTTTTTAAGTTAGAGTTTAAATATCATGTATAATTCATTAATTTGAATATTTCTTTTAGAAAAGCTGATATTACAGGGTACTTTTATCAAAAATTTAGAGCTTTTTTTCAGTCAGAATTGTAAAGAAAATTTTTATCATGTATGTAGTAATATATTTTGTCCACTTTAGAGTCTTGTCTTGCTGCTAGTTTACAAAATCATGAAATTTCTATTTAAATTAATATAATTTCGGTACGGGTCCAAGTAGTCCCCACAAAATTTCACTGTAGGAAGTCCATGTAAGCATATATCTTGCACTTATAAGCTTTTTTATATGATAAAAAGTAGTTTTCAGACTTATTATAAACTTTTCTGGCTAAAAGATGTCTTCAGAATAGTAAGTATATGTGTGCGCATTAACATTTTTATTGGATTGGCTGATGAAATTGTCATCGTCATACTGTGGATAAATATAGAATGGTGTTTAAAAATAAAATTGAAAGGAAGATGCACACATAAGAAGTTTTACCCGCAGACAGGGGCATCTCTTTTCTTCACTGTAATACCTAAAAAAAAAAAATCTTTAATAGTAATAACAATAACAGTTTTATTCATACATTCTCTCATTTATGATCTGAAGTACCTGCAGCAGATCTTTGATGGATGGCAAGCACAGCTTTGACAGATGATGTTGAGTTATGAAAGACAGGTAGAAAACTGCAAGCATGTAAAATCCTGTGATGTATCCAATTTCTGGGTACATCAAATAGACAAATAGATAACCAGTATTCCTAGATATGTCTGTGAGGTTTATTTTTTTCCCCAACTAAATTCCATTCCATTAAGTTGAAATGTGTATTGACATTGAATGAAAATTCTGTTCAGAGAAAGCAAATAATTATCTTTATAATTTTGACTGTCTAAAGTGATTTTCATTTATCATTTATTTATCATACTTTTCTATCTTAAAATGAAAACTTTTCAACATTTTGGAGCTTTTTTTGTCTCCTTCAGTCATTTTATTCCGATTGAAAGTTTTTTTCTGTTCAATAATAGTTTTTTCTTAAAAAATTACTGTCTGATATGAATTATTATATTTTTTCAGACCTAGAATGAAAAAGTGGATTGAAAGTGTACACAGTTTAAGGCAGTACAGAGTTACCTCCCGGAATTAAAAACAACGTAAGCCAATCAGACAACAGTTAACTGAAAATGTGTGATACTTCTTTTACGGCCGCGTTGGTGATATATAAAGAGTCGCTGTTAGACGGAAAGTATTATTTAACTAATCACCACAAATAGTTAAACATGTCAGGCAGAGGAAAAAGGAGGTAAAGGTCTAGGAAAAGGAGGCGCCAAGCGTCACAGGAAGGTGTTGCGTGATAACATCCAAGGTATCACCAAGCCAGCCATCCGTCGTTTAGCAAGAAGAGGTGGAGTAAAACGTATATCTGGACTCATCTATGAGGAAACCCGTGGTGTCCTTAAAGTTTTCTTGGGAAAATGTCATCCGTGATGCTGTCACATACACAGAGCACGCCAAGAGGAAGACTGTCACTGCCATGGATGTTGTCTACGCTTTGAAACGTCAAGGACGTACCTTGTACGGATTCGGAGGTTAAACAGCCACCCCAGCTAATATAAACAACGGCCCTTTTCAGGGCCACCAACATTTTTCAAAAAGAATCTTAGATTTGTTGTACATCGTTTTAAACAAAATCTTGAAATCAAAGCTTGCTCCCACTTCTATTCTTTTCTCTAATGTTCATGAATTTTTCAAACCGTTTTCTTGTTTTCCCTGATCCTGATCCGCAACTATTTTCTCTCTCTCTCGTTATCCCCCTCCCCCCCTTTTTTTTTTTAAATATCTGGCTTTCTTTTTAATTAACTCCTTACTCTTACTCTTGTATTTATTTGAGAATTTATATTTCTGAAGGTTTATGAATACGTTCAAAGATCAAATCCGTGCATTTTGCCTACACGAAGAGAGAAAATTTCAAAACAAAATGCACGGACTTTTACACACAAAATCTGTAGATTCTGTTATATTCAATTTATAGAGTTTTTGCGTGGTTTAATATTAGGTAATGTTCTTGTTTCCGTGTAAAATAATTCTCGCAATATTTTTTTTCTCTCGAAAAGCAAAAGAAATCGTAAATTTATCAACTCTATTAATTGGAATGAAAGCACTGTTTTGTTCTTCATGATTTATGTATTTACGCTTTGTAGTTTTGGCAAATTAAATACTACAGAATGAGTGAAATACACGTATATTTGTTATACAGATAGAAAGAAGAGAAAAGTAACCATATACTATTGAAATAGTTTGAAAGTAGTTATAGCTGGGGGTTGGGATTTATAGCTTTGTTTAGAAGTTTGACATGATGTACAACAAATGTAAATTCTTTTTGAAAAATGTTGGTGGCCCTGAAAAGGGCCGTTTGTGAAGTTATAAACTTCAGACTGTTTACTTGCTGCTGGTGTATTTAGTGACGGCTTTGGTACCTTCACTGACAGCGTGCTTGGCCAATTCTCCGGGTAAGAGAAGACGGACAGCGGTCTGGATCTCCCGGGATGTGATGGTAGATCTTTTGTTGTAGTGTGCCAATCGGGAGGCCTCTGCTGCGATTCTCTCGAAGATATCGTTGACGAAGCTGTTCATGATGGACATTGCCTTTGAGGACACTCCGGTGTCGGGGTGAACTTGTCTCAAGACTTTGTAGATGTAGATAGCATAGGATTCACGTCTCTTCCTCCTCCTTTTCTTGTCACCGCCGGGTCTGGCAGTCTTTGCCTTGGTGACGGCCTTCTTGGCTCCTTTAGTTCCTACTTTGGGTGGCATGTTACTGGTTTGATAATCAAATAAGTAATGGTGAAAAATTATTTTCAATTTGTTTATATACTGGGCAAAAACGGATTGAAAGATTTTATTGAACGCGAACCTCGGAGAGAGCACCCATAACATGTTGAATGTTCGGTAGCCTAACTGCCCGCAGAGAGCTTCGTTCTGATTGGTGTATAATAAAAACATCGTTCAATCCGTTTAGTGGGTATATAAGCTAAATTTTGAAGAAAAATTGTATCACTTTACTCAGTGTCGATCAACCAAATAGTACAAAATGTCAGGACGAGGAAAAGGAGGAAAAGCAAAAGCAAAGGCAAAGTCTAGGTCATCCCGTGCCGGACTTCAGTTCCCAGTCGGTCGTATCCACAGACTTTTGAGGAAAGGAAACTATGCCGAGAGAGTTGTGCCGGTGCACCAGTGTACCTCGCAGCTGTCTTAGAATACTTAGCAGCTGAAGTATTGAGTTGGCAGGAAACGCCGCTCGTGACAACAAGAAGAGCAGAAATCAATTCCCCGTCATCTCCAGTTGGCCATCAGAAACGACGAAGAGTTGAACAAACTCTTGTCTGGTGTCACCATTGCCCAGGGAGGTGTTTTACCAAACATCCAGGCTGTACTTCTGCCAAAGAAGACCCAGAAAGCTGCCAAGTAAAAAGTGGATATATCAGATTACTCACTTAACAACGGCCCTTTTCAGGGCCACCAATATTTTTCAAAAAGAGTCTAAAATTGTTGTACATCTTAGTAATACTTTATTCCCCATACATAATTGAAAAAAATATATTCTACTACATAACAAATAAAAAATGTCTAAAATATAAATGTCCCTTCTTCCGTGATTCTTCTTTTCTTCTCTCTCTAACGCATCCCATTTAAGTACAGTTCTTATAGCATAACACTAAGTCTAGTAACTTTTTCAGTCTTCTTCATCAGAAACATTTATTGTCGAACTTTCTGACTCTTTGAACCCACAAGTAGCTCAGTTAAATCATATAAAGTTTGTCGGGGAAAAAAAACAACACTGATAGTATTTATATTTAATACTAGTCTGCTCTCTTCTTTCTCTCTCTTGGTTATTGATGCGAGCATGCTTAGATTCATCTGAGAAGGTGTGTGGTTTTTTTTATTATTATAATTATTTATAGTTTTTGTTAACATTATCTCTTTCGTCAACACTTTATATATGATATGTACTTTCCATTCTTTTCCTTTTTCCATTTTTTTTTTCAGCATCTCTCTCTCTCTCTCTCTCTCTTCTCTCTCTCTCTCTCTCTCTCTCTCTCTCTCTCTCTCTCTCTCTCTCTCCTCTCTCTCTCTCTCTCTCTCTCTCTCTCTCTCTCTCTCTCTCTGTCTTTCTGTCTTTATTTAGTTATTGTTTGTGTATTAAAGATGTGAATCGATGTAAGCACACCGACAATCAGACAATGAGACAAATGTGCCCAGCCCAAATGAAAATCATACCACATCTTCTTTTTTTTATATTAAAATATACATAAATATGACATAATACAACAATAAAGAAACTCAGCCGATCCGTACAATGTCCATGTCGGGAATGTGTAATTCCATTTGTTTCTGTTTTTTTATTTTCTATTTCGCTTTGTTTGTGTTATAACTGCATTTTATTTTTATTTTTTCCTGTTTTATTTTTTCTTTCCTTTCCTTAATGTTTCTGCATGTATTTTGACCTTTTTTCATTATTATTTTTTTTCTTCTTCAGATTTATCATATTGAAACCGTGACACTAATTTACTATTGTTGAGCTATGAGGGATGATCAGAAACTGTAATTATGAATGAAAAAAGGGGGCATTTTTACTGTCAGCTTGGGTTGAGCAGGTTTTTCAGTAAAAAATGGATTGAAAACTGTCAAAGTCCCTTACAATCAGTCCAATCAGATTTAAGATATGCGGACCAATCAACGCCAGCTTTATGTAAGTGGTGATCCAATCGTCACCGTGATTTCAATCCTCCCGGCAAGCACAAAAACACATTCACCGAAATTTTCAAGTATTCTTTCTGTAGCAAATCGTCCACAGAGCTAATAGTCATGGCACGAACAAAGCAAACTGCACGTAAATCCACCGGAGGTAAAGCTCAAGAAAACAACTTGCCACCAAGGCCGCCCGTAAGAGCGCACCTGCAACCGGTGGAGTCAAGAAACCACATAGATACAGGCCAGGAACAGTCGCTCTCCGAGAAATCAGGAGATACCAGAAGAGCACAGAGCTCCTCATCAGGAAACTCCCCTTCAGAGATTAGTCCGTGAAATCGCCCAGGACTTCAAAACTGATCTCCGATTCCAGAGTTCAGCCGTCATGGCCCTACAGGAAGCCAGCGAAGCCTACTTGGTCGGTCTCTTCGAGGATACCAACTTGTGCGCAATCCACGCCAAGAGAGTAACCATCATGCCAAAGGATATCCAATTGGCACGAAGAATCCGTGGAGAACGTGCTTAAGAAGTGTGATTTTTTCACCAAAACATAACGGCCCTTTTCAGGGCCACCAATATTTTTCAAAAAGAATCTATAAATTGTTGTACATGAAAATTAGAAACATAGCTGAACCCCTCTTTTCCCCATCTCTCTCTCTCTTTTATTTCTTCTTGTTGAATCCATCTATATGCAAAGCAATACATAGACAAAAAATAAATTTTATGATATATATATACACAACAAGTCTCATCACAAAAAAAAAGGGGGGGGGGTGTTTGTTTATCATGGTACATGTACGTCTGTGTGTAGAATATTAAATAGTACATTATATAAAAAAAAAGATCAACATATGAATGTTTCTATCTGTACTTCTGTTCTTTTCTTTTATTTTCTTCGGCTTGTTTTGTCTTGTCTTCTTTTGATGTATTATTTACACCAGTAGTCTAGACCAAAGAAAGAGAACCACCAACTGGCCAAAATATAACCTTTTTTTTTAAGTTAGAGTTTAAATATCATGTATAATTCATTAATTTGAATATTTCTTTTAGAAAAGCTGATATTACAGGGTACTTTTATCAAAAATTTAGAGCTTTTTTTCAGTCAGAATTGTAAAGAAAATTTTTATCATGTATGTAGTAATATATTTTGTCCACTTTAGAGTCTTGTCTTGCTGCTAGTTTACAAAATCATGAAATTTCTATTTAAATTAATATAATTTCGGTACGGGTCCAAGTAGTCCCCACAAAATTTCACTGTAGGAAGTCCATGTAAGCATATATCTTGCACTTATAAGCTTTTTTATATGATAAAAAGTAGTTTTCAGACTTATTATAAACTTTTCTGGCTAAAAGATGTCTTCAGAATAGTAAGTATATGTGTGCGCATTAACATTTTTATTGGATTGGCTGATGAAATTGTCATCGTCATACTGTGGATAAATATAGAATGGTGTTTAAAAATAAAATTGAAAGGAAGATGCCACACATAAGAAGTTTTTACCCCGCCCAGACAGGGGCATCTCTTTTCTTCACTGTAATACCTAAAAAAAAAAAATCTTTAATAGTAATAACAATAACAGTTTTATTCATACATTCTCTCATTTATGATCTGAAGTACCTGCAGCAGATCTTTGATGGATGGCAAGCACAGCTTTGACAGATGATGTTGAGTTATGAAAGACAGGTAGAAAACTGCAAGCATGTAAATCCTGCTGATGTATCCAATTTCTGGGTACATCAAATAGACAAATAGATAACCAGTATTCCTAGATATGTCTGTGAGGTTTATTTTTTCCCCAACTAAATTCCATTCCATTAAGTTGAAATGTGTATTGACATTGAATGAAAATGTCTGTTCAGAGAAAGCAAATAATTATCTTTATAATTTTGACTGTCTAAAGTGATTTTCATTTATCATTTATTTATCATACTTTTCTATCTTAAATGAAAACTTTTCAACATTTTGGAGCTTTTTTTTGTCTCCTTCAGTCATTTTTATTCCGATTGAAAGTTTTTTTCTGTTCAATAATAGTTTTTTCTTAAAAAATTACTGTCTGATATGAATTATTATATTTTTCAGACCTAGAATGAAAAAGTGGATTGAAAGTGTACACAGTTTAAGGCAGTACAGAGTTACCTCCCGGAATAAAACAACGTAAGCCAATCAGACAACAGTTAACTGAAAATGTGTGATACTTCTTTTACGGCCGCGTTGGTGATATATAAAGAGTCGCTGTTAGACGGAAAGTATTATTTAACTAATCACCACAAATAGTTAAACATGTCAGGCAGAGGAAAAGGAGGTAAAGGTCTAGGAAATGGAGGCGCCAAGCGTCACAGGAAGGTGTTGCGTGATAACATCCAAGGTATCACCAAGCCAGCCATCCGTCGTTTAGCAAGAAGAGGTGGAGTAAAACGTAATCTGGACTCATCTATGAGGAAACCCGTGGTGTCCTTAAAGTTTTCTTGGAAAATGTCATCCGTGATGCTGTCACATACACAGAGCACGCCAAGAGGAAGACTGTCACTGCCATGGATGTTGTCTACGCTTTGAAACGTCAAGGACGTACCTTGTACGGATTCGGAGGTTAAACAGCCACCCAGCTAATATAAACAACGGCCCTTTTCAGGGCCACACACATTTTTCAAAAAGAATCTTAGATTTGTTGTACATCGTTTTAAACAAAATCTTGAAATCAAAGCTTGCTCCCACTTCTATTCTTTTCTCTAATGTTCATGAATTTTTTCAACCGTTTTCTTGTTTTCCCTGATCCTGATCCGCAACTATTTTCTCTCTCTCTCGTTATCCCCTCCCCCCTTTTTTTTTTAAATATCTGGCTTTCTTTTTAATTAACTCCTTACTCTTACTCTTGTATTTATTTGAGAATTTATATTTCTGAAGGTTTATGAATACGTTCAAAGATCAAATCCGTGCATTTGCCTACACGAAGAGAGAAAATTTCAAAACAAAATGCACGGACTTTTACACACAAAATCTGTAGATTCTGTTATATTCAATTATAGAGTTTTTGCGTGGTTTAATATTAGGTAATGTTCTTGTTTCCGTGTAAAATAATTCTCGCAATATTTTTTTTCTCTCGAAAAGCAAAAGAAAATCGTAAATTTATCAACTCTATTAATTGGAATGAAAGCACTGTTTTGTTCTTCATGATTTATGTATTTACGCTTTGTAGTTTTGGCAAATTAAATACTACAGAATGAGTGAAATACACGTATATTTGTTATACAGATAGAAAGAAGAGAAAAGTAACCATATACTATTGAAATAGTTTGAAAGTAGTTTTAGCTGGGGGTTGGGATTTATAGCTTTGTTTAGAAGTTTGACATGATGTACAACAAATGTAAATTCTTTTTGAAAAATGTTGGTGGCCCTGAAAAGGGCCGTTTGTGAAGTTATAAACTTCAGACTGTTTACTTGCTGCTGGTGTATTTAGTGACGGCTTTGGTACCTTCACTGACAGCGTGCTTGGCCAATTCTCCGGGTAAGAGAAGACGGACAGCGGTCTGGATCTCCCGGGATGTGATGGTAGATCTTTTGTTGTAGTGTGCCAATCGGGAGGCCTCTGCTGCGATTCTCTCGAAGATATCGTTGACGAAGCTGTTCATGATGGACATTGCCTTTGAGGACACTCCGGTGTCGGGGTGAACTTGTCTCAAGACTTTGTAGATGTAGATAGCATAGGATTCACGTCTCTTCCTCCTCCTTTTCTTGTCACCGCCGGGTCTGGCAGTCTTTGCCTTGGTGACGGCCTTCTTGGCTCCTTTAGTTCCTACTTTGGGTGGCATGTTACTGGTTTGATAATCAAATAAGTAATGGTGAAAAATTGATTTTCAATTTGTTTATATACTGGGCAAAACGGATTGAAAGATTTTATTGAACGCGAACCTCGGAGAGAGCACCCATAACATGTTGAATGTTCGGTAGCCTAACTGCCCGCAGAGAGCTTCGTTCTGATTGGTGTATAATAAAAACATCGTTCAATCCGTTTAGTGGGTATATAAGCTAAATTTTGAAGAAAAATTGTATCACTTTACTCAGTGTCGATCAACCAAATAGTACAAAATGTCAGGACGAGGAAAAGGAGGAAAAGCAAAAGCAAAGGCAAAGTCTAGGTCATCCCGTGCCGGACTTCAGTTCCAGTCGGTCGTATCCACAGACTTTTGAGGAAAGGAAACTATGCCGAGAGAGTTGGTGCCGGTGCACCAGTGTACCTCGCAGCTGTCTTAGAATACTTAGCAGCTGAAGTATTGGAGTTGGCAGGAAACGCCGCTCGTGACAACAAGAAGAGCAGAATCATTCCCCGTCATCTCCAGTTGGCCATCAGAAACGACGAAGAGTTGAACAAACTCTTGTCTGGTGTCACCATTGCCCAGGGAGGTGTTTTACCAAACATCCAGGCTGTACTTCTGCCAAAGAAGACCCAGAAAGCTGCCAAGTAAAAAGTGGATATATCAGATTACTCACTTAACAACGGCCCTTTTCAGGGCCACCAATATTTTTCAAAAAGAGTCTAAAATTGTTGTACATCTTAGTAATACTTTATTCCCCATACATAATTGGAAAAAAATATATTCTACTACATAACAAATAAAAAATGTCTAAAATATAAATGTCCCTTCTTCCGTGATTCTTCTTTTCTTCTCTCTCTAACGCATCCCATTAAGTACAGTTCTTATAGCATAACACTAAGTCTAGTAACTTTTTCAGTCTTCTTCATCAGAACATTTATTGTCGAACTTTCTGACTCTTTGAACCACAAGTAGCTCAGTTAAATCATATAAAGTTTGTCGGGGAAAAAAAACAACACTGATAGTATTTATATTTAATACTAGTCTGCTCTCTTCTTTCTCTCTCTTGGTTATTGATGCGAGCATGCTTAGATTCATCTGAGAAGGTGTGTGGTTTTTTTATTATTATAATTATTTATAGTTTTTGTTAACATTATCTCTTTCGTCAACACTTTTATATATGATATGTACTTTCCATTCTTTTCCTTTTTCCATT
>NW_027268635.1:0-34681 GCF_963676685.1 Mytilus edulis | reverse complement strand
AGACGGTTAAAGATGACCACAAGGTCTTTTATGTCCATATTAACAACAGTGATTAATAATGTCTACATGGTCCTTCAAGAACGTCTTAGTAATAACTGCTGGTACTTTTTTTCTGAATATTTACGATTTAATTTCTCGTGCTTCATTTTTCCCAATTTTTATTTTTCGTGCTACGTTTTTTGCGATTTTTATTTCACATTTTCCGTGTTCAGTACCACCCTCAATTAACGTAGCGATTGGTTTTAATTCTAAATATACATGATACCGGTTCTGGAAACTATGTTATCTCTGTCCATTCCGATTGGTCCTTAAAACCGGAAGTTCCCACGGCAATACTATAGAACATGGCGCAAAAAACAAATAGAAATACACAACTGTCGAGGGAAAAGGGGAGGTATGGGCTTATCAAGAATAACCCTTAGTGGAAACGTATCTTGGTTACATTAAAGACCCTTAACATGATTGAATAAAACAGGTGAGCAAAAGGGACAAGTGATATACGGGTCAAACTAAAGCTGGGATCCTGTCAAAGTACCCCTCTGGTCAAACAGTGAGAACGAACCCTGTCCTATGATCTATCAATATTTCCCATAAACAATAATATAATACATACAATACAATACGGCCGCGATACCTGAAATATAAAGTGTTCATAATGCATAGTCCGTTCATAAATATAACAGTGCAGCTCAGAGTTCTGGAACACGAAAATGAAAGTGAAAGTAGAAATGAATTCTCTGATCAACACAAGAAAAGAATGAACATGATACATAAAAACCTACCAATCTTAAATCCTACCCTTAGGCATAACAGTATGTCCAATATCAGTCTGTGCTGTTCTATTTCGATATTTTTTGCATATGTACTTAAAAAGAAGGTGTGGTATAAATATGATTGCCAATGACACAACTATCCACAAGAGACCAACATGACACAGACATTAACAACTATAGGTCACCGTACGACCTTTAACAATGAACATAGTCAGCTATAAAAGGCCCCGATATGGAAATGTAAAACAAATTAAAACGAGAAAACTAACGACCTTATTTGTATAAAAATATGAACGAAAAAACAAATATTTAACACATAAACAACCACTGAATTACAGGCTCCTGACTTGGAACAGGCACATACATAAATAATGTGGCGGGGTTAAACATGTTAGTGGGATCCCATCCCTTCCTTTAACATTGCACTTATAGGTGACATCTAAGGAACTCGCCAGAGGGTTTCCTCAGGCTAAATATATGTCATCATTTATCACAGAGTAAGCCTGGATCTGGCCACACTTTACTGAAACTTACTACAACTCAGCCCAATAAAGTCCTATGAAGCAGTAAGTGTGGGTACGTGGCCACACTACACTGCGTTATACAGATAAAAGTTAACTATCTTAAGTAAAACCAGCAAACATGCAGAAGAACGATTTCTGCTGATCATATATATATACTACACATGAAAATAAACTGTAAATATCGAGGAAATATTTTAAATTTTAAATTTCAGGACATTGAATTAGCTCATATTTTTATGCCGATACATATGTATAAACAAAACACTTTTAATATTCCTTTAAATGATGATTGATGTCTACCTGTGTGACTTTTATATTTTAATCTTTCAGATATATGTACTTTTGAACTGGTGGTGGAAAACTCATTGATTGAGGTGCTCCTTTATTGGAGGAAGTTCTGGAATACAAGTTACAAGTTGATCAAAGATCAGGAAGATGTAAAAAAACAGTTTTAATACTTTTTTATGGACAATCGGTGAACATTTTTAGGTAAGATTATGTGATTATCATTGATAAAAACAAACAAATAACATCATTAATGATCGATCGGAGGCTGTTTGTAAGTACAAGGGATAAAAAATCAACCATGTTTGTGGAATGATTTTCTCTGCACACATGCATTTCCGGTAGGCAATGTTTCAATATAAATATTGAATAATAACTAATTTTATTTAAAAAATAATGATTTTGAGGCACATATATGTACAGATGGGTGCACTCCTAACCTGTACAGCAAGTTAACTTGATAACCAGTCATTTGGACTGGTCAAAGTTAACCTGTGACCGAATGTAGGACTGCTCTGACCAGTCCTAGGACCAAAATCTAGTTAACTTGAAAAGCGGACTTGGACCTAGGACTGTTTTTATGTCTGCCAAAAAGTTAACTTGGAAACAGGTCCGCTATAGATATAAGTTAACTTCGAACCCAGTCCTGTCATAAGTTAACATAAGTTAACTTCGGAACCAGTCCTGTCATAAAGTTAACCTAAGTTAACTTGGAAACCGGTCCCTGCCACAAAGTTAACTTCTGCTTGAACAATCCGATCAAAACCAGACCTGTTCCCAAGTTAACTTTTGACTGGTCTGGTCAACACTAAGTTTAACTTGTAACCAGGACCGCTCTTCGTTGATTTAAAAAAAAAATATATTTTTAATATCTTTGTTTCGTAGTAGAAACATCGAAAATAAAGTAATTTGAAAATTAATACTTCCGTTTTATGAACAGGATTAAACACAAATAATTGAAAATAAGTACGCACAGAACGTAACACAAATTTATCTGTGATCTGACAATCTATCTATTATAAAAACGATCTCGGTTACAATGATACAGGCACTGAATATATATATATATTCCGATATCAAATTCAATCATATTATGTATATTTTTGAAAATAAGTATATTTGATGTTAGGTGTATACGTCCTTGTTAGTTATACATCCTTGAACTATGCAGCTACAATCAGCAATAGTTTAATTCATTTAAATAATGACTACAAATTTTTGTTCGCCTAAAATTAAGGGTGCCAGCATGTCTTCTTTTTACTCAAAATACTGATACGTAACAAAATTTCAGTAGTTTTGATACCTCCAGTTGACTTGTACAACAAAATTATTTGACCGCATCCACCAAAACTGACCATATATGCACTTTAATTTGTAAATCTATATACCTGCATAGTAAATCAGCAATATTTTTTATGTCAGGATTCAATGTATAAATACAATCATGACAATGGACAGCAAAATTGCAATATAATAACAAAAATTTTGGTTCGCATAAATTTAGGATACCAGCATGTCCTCATTTTATTCAAAATTTTGATACGTAACAAAATTTCAGTAGTTTTGATACCTCCAGCTGACTTGTACAACAAAATTATTTGACCGCATTACCAAACTGACCATATGTGAACTTTAAATTGTAAATCTATATACCCAGCATAGTAAATCAGCCTTATTTTTAATGTCAGGATTCAATGTATAATACAATCATGACAATGGACAGCAATATTGCAATATAATAACAACAAATTTTTGTTAGCCTAAATTAAGGGTGCCAGCTTGTCCCTCTTTTTTACTTAAAATACTGATACGTAACAAAATTTCAGTAGTTTTGATGCCCTCCAGTTGACTTGTACAACAAAATTATTTGACCGCATCCACCAAAACTGACCATATATGCACTTTAATTTGTAAATCTTTATACCAGCATAGTAAATCAGCCATATTTTTTTATGTCAGGATTCAATGTATAATACAATCATGACAATGGACAGCAATATTGCAATATAATAACAACAAATTTTTGTTCGCATAAATTTAGGATACCAGCATGTCCTCATTTTATTCAAAATATTGAAACGTAACAAAATTTCAGTAGTTTTGATACCTCCAGTTGACTTGTACAACAAAATTATTTGACCGCATCCACCAAAACTGACCATATGTGCACTTTAATTTGTAAATCTATATACCCGCATCGTTAATCAGCCATATTTTTTATGTCAGGATTCAATGTATAATACAATCATGACAATGGACAGCAAAATTGCAATATAATAACAAAAAATTTGGTTCGCATAAATTTAGGATACCAGCATGTCCTCTTTTTACTTAAAATACTGATACGTAACAAAATTTCAGTAGTTTTGATACCTCCAGTTGACTTGTACAACAAAATTATTTGACCGCATCCACCAAAACTGACCATATGTGCATTTTAATTGTAAATCTATATACCCGCATAGTTAATCAGCCCTATTTTTTATGTCAGGATTCAATGTATAATACAATCATGACAATGGACAGCAAAATTGCAATATAATAACAAAAAATTTTGGTTTGCATAAATTTAGGATACCAGCATGTCCTCATTTTTATTCAAAATATTGAAACGTAACAAAATTTCAGTAGTTTTGATACCTCCAGTTGACTTGTACAACAAAATTATTTGACCGCATCCACCAAAACTGACCATATGTGCACTTTAATTTGTAAATCTATATACCCGCATAGTTAATCAGCCATATTTTTTATGTCAGGATTCAATGGTATAATACAATCATGACAATGGACAGCAAAATTGCAATATAATAACAAATATTTTGGTTTGCATAAATTTAGGATACCAGCATGTCCTCATTTTATTTAAAATATTGATACGTAACAAAATTTCAGTAGTTTTGATACCTCCAGCTGACTTGTACAACAAAATTATTTGACCACATTACCAAAACTGACCATATGTGAACTTTAAATTGTAAATCTATATACCAGCATAGAAAATCAGCCTTATTTTTAATGTCAGGATTTAATGTATAATACAATCATGACAATGGACAGCAATATTGCAATATAATAACAACAAATTTGTGTTCGCCTAAATTAAGGGTATAAGCATGTCCTCTTTTTACTCAAAATACTGATACGTAACAAAATTTCAGTAGTTTTGATGCCTCCAGTTGACTTGTACAACAAAATTATTTGACCGCATCCACCAAAACTGACCATATATGCACTTCAATTTGTAAATCTATATACCAGCATAGTAAATCAGC
Source organism: Mytilus edulis (assembly GCF_963676685.1). Taxonomy (NCBI): domain Eukaryota; kingdom Metazoa; phylum Mollusca; class Bivalvia; order Mytilida; family Mytilidae; genus Mytilus; species Mytilus edulis. The sequence goes on along the minus strand of NW_027268635.1, from coordinate 29,824 downwards.
AATATTTTTTATGTCAGGATTCAATGTATAATACAATCCTGACAATGGACAGCAAAATTGCAATATAATAACAAAAAATTTTGGTTCGCATAAATTTAGGATACCAGCATGTCCTCATTTTATTCAAAATTTTGATACGTAACAAAATTTCAGTAGTTTTGATACCTCCAGCTGACTTGTACAACAAAATTATTTGACCGCATTACCAAAACTGACCATATGTGAACTTTAAATTGTAAATCTATATACCAGCATAGTAAATCAGCCTTATTTTTAATGTCAGGATTCAATGTATAATACAATCATGACAATGGACAGCAATATTGCAATATAATAACAACAAATTTTTGTTAGCCTAAATTAAGGGTGCCAGCATGTCCTCTTTTTACTTAAAATACTGATACGTAACAAAATTTCAGTAGTTTTGATGCCTCCAGTTGACTTGTACAACAAAATTATTTGACCGCATCCACCAAAACTGACCATATATGCACTTTAATTTGTAAATCTATATACCAGCATAGTAAATCAGCCATATTTTTTATGTCAGGATTTAATGTATAATACATGTGATCATGACAATGGACAGCAATATTGCAATATAATAACAACAAATTTTTGTTCACATAAATTTAGGATACCAGCATGTCCTCATTTTATTCAAAATATTGAAACGTAACAAAATTTCAGTAGTTTTGATACCTCCAGTTGACTTGTACAACAAAATTATTTGACTGCATCCACCAAAACTGACCATATGTGCACTTTAATTTGTAAATCTTTATACCCGCATCGTTAATCAGCCATATTTTTTATGTCAGGATTCAATGTATAATACAATCATGACAATGGACAGCAAAATTGCAATATAATATAACAAAAAATTTGGTTCGCATAAATTTAGGATACCAGCATGTCCTCTTTTTACTTAAAATACTGATACGTAACAAAATTTCAGTAGTTTTGATACCTCCAGTTGACTTGTACAACAAAATTATTTGACCGCATCCACCAAAACTGACCATATGTGCATTTTAATTTGTAAATCTATATACCCCGCATAGTAAATCAGCCCTATTTTTTTATGTCAGGATTCAATGTATAATACAATTCATGACAATGGGACAGCCAAATTGCAATATAATAACAAAAAATTTTGGTTTGCATAAATTTAGGATACCAGCATGTCCTCATTTTATTCAAAATATTGATACGTAACAAAATTTCAGTAGTTTTGATACCTCCAGCTGACTTGTACAACAAAATTTTTGACCACATTACCAAAACTGACCATATGTGAACTTTAAATTGTAAATCTATATACCAGCATAGAAAATCAGCCTTATTTTTAATGTCAGGATTCAATGTATAATACAATCATGACAATGGACAGCAATATTGCAATATAATAACAACAATTTTTGTTAGCCTAATTAAATTAAGGGTGCCAGCATGTCCTCTTTTTACTTAAAATACTGATACGTAACAAAATTTCAGTAGTTTTGATGCCTCCAGTTGACTTGTACAACAAAATTATTTGACCGCATCCACCAAAACTGACCATATATGCACTTTAATTTGTAAATCTTTTATACCAGCATAGTAAATCAGCCATATTTTTTTATGTCAGGATTCAATGTATAATACAATCATGACAATGGACAGCAATATTGCAATATATAACAACAAATTTTGATTCGCATAAATTTAGGATACCAGCATGTCCTCATTTTATTCAAAATATTGAAACGTAACAAAATTTCAGTAGTTTTTGATACCTCCAGTTGACTTGTACAACAAAATTATTTGACCGCATCCACCAAAACTGACCATATGTGCACTTTAATTTGTAAATCTTATTACCACGCATCGTTAATCAGCCATATTTTTTATGTCAGGATTCAATGTATAATACAATCATGACAATGGACAGCAAAATTGCAATATAATAACAAAAAATTTTGGTTCGCATAAATTTAGGATACCAGCATGTCCTCTTTTACTTAAAATACTGATACGTAACAAAATTTCAGTAGTTTTGATACCTCCAGTTGACTTGTACAACAAAATTATTTGACCGCATCCACCAAAACTGACCATATGTGCATTTTAATTTGTAAATCTATATACCCGCATAGTTAATCAGCCCTATTTTTTATGTCAGGATTCAATGTATAATACAATCATGACAATGGACAGCCAAATTGCAATATAATAACAAAAAAATTTTTGGTTTGCATAAATTTAGGATACCAGCATGTCCTCATTTTATTCAAAATATTGATACGTAACAAAATTTCAGTAGTTTTGATACCTCCAGTTGACTTGTACAACAAAATTATTTGACTGCATCCACCAAAACTGACCATTATGTGCACTTTAATTTGTAAATCTTTATACCCGCATCGTTAATCAGCCATATTTTTTATGTCAGGATTCAATGTATAATACAATCATGACAATGGGACAGCAAAATTGCAATATAATATAACAAAAAATTTTGGTTCGCATAAATTTAGGATACCAGCATGTCCTCTTTTTACTTAAAATACTGATACGTAACAAAATTTCAGTAGTTTTGATACCTCCAGGTTGACCTTGTACAACAAAATTATTTGACCGCATTCACCAAAACTGACCATATGTGCATTTTAATTTGTAAATCTATATACCCGCATAGTAAATCAGCCCTATTTTTTATGTCAGGATTCAATGTATAATACAATCATGACAATGGACAGCCAAATTGCAATATAATAACAAAAATTTTGGTTTGCATAAATTTAGGATACCAGCATGTCCTCATTTTATTCAAAATATTGATACGTAACAAAATTTCAGTAGTTTTGATACCTCCAGCTGACTTGTACAACAAAATTATTTGACCACATTACCAAAACTGACCATATGTGAACTTTAAATTGTAAATCTATATACCAGCATAGAAAATCAGCCTTATTTTTAATGTCAGGATTCAATGTATAATACAATCATGACAATGGACAGCAATATTGCAATATAATAACAACAAATTTTTGTAGCCTAATTAAATTAAGGGTGCCAGCATGTCCTCTTTTTACTTAAAATACTGATACGTAACAAAATTTCAGTAGTTTTGATGCCTCCAGTTGACTTGTACAACAAATTATTTGACCGCATCCACCAAAACTGACCATATATGCACTTTAATTTGTAAATCTATATACCAGCATAGTAAATCAGCCATATTTTTTATGTCAGGATTCAATGTATAATACAATCATGACAATGGACAGCAATATTGCAATATAATAACAACAAATTTTGGTTCGCATAAATTTAGGATACCAGCATGTCCTCATTTTATTCAAAATATTGAAACGTAACAAAATTTCAGTAGTTTTGATACCTCCAGTTGACTTGTACAACAAAATTATTTGACCGCATCCACCAAAACTGACCATATGTGCACTTTAATTTGTAAATCTTTATACCCGCATCGTTAATCAGCCATATTTTTTATGTCAGGATTCAATGTATAATACAATCATGACAATGGACAGCAAAATTGCAATATAATAACAAAAAATTTTGGTTCGCATAAATTTAGGATACCAGCATGTCCTCTTTTTACTTAAAATACTGATACGTAACAAAATTTCAGTAGTTTTGATACCTCCAGTTGACTTGTACAACAAAATTATTTGACCGCATCCACCAAAACCTGACCATATGTGCATTTTAATTTGTAAATCTATATACCCGCATAGTTAATCAGCCCTATTTTTTTATGTCAGGATTCAATGTATAATACAATCATGACAATGGACAGCCAAATTGCAATATAATAACAAAAAATTTTGGTTTGCATAAATTTAGGATACCAGCATGTCCTCATTTTATTCAAAATATTGATACGTAACAAAATTTCAGTAGTTTTGATACCTCCAGCTGACTTGTACAACAAAATTATTTGACCACATTACCAAAACTGACCATATGTGAACTTTAAATTGTAAATCTATATACCAGCATAGAAAATCAGCCTTATTTTTAATGTCAGGATTCAATGTATAATACAATCATGACAATGGACAGCAATATTGCAATATAATAACAACAAATTTTTGTTTCACCTAAATTAAGGGTGCCAGCATGTCCTCTTTTTACTTAAAATACTGATACGTAACAAAATTTCAGAAGTTTTAATGCCTCCAGTTGACTTGTACAACAAAATTATTTGACCGGCATCCACCAAAACTGACCATATATGCACTTTAATTTGTAAATCTATATACCCGCATAGTAAATCAGCCATATTTTGATGTCAGGATTCAATGTATAATACAATCATCACAATGGACAGCAATATTGCAATATAATAACAACAAATTTTGGTTCGCATAAATTTAGGATACCAGCATGTCCTCATTTTATTCAAAATATTGATCTTATCAAAATTTCAGTAGTTTTGATACCTCCAGTTGACTTGTACAACAAAATTATTTGACCACATCCACCAAAACTGACCATTTGTGCACTTTAATTTGTAAATCTATATACCCGCATAGTTAATCAGCCATATTTTTTATGCCAGAATCAATGTATAATACAATCATGACAATGGACAGCAATATTGCAATATAATAACAACAAATTTTTGTTCACATAAATTTATAATACCAGCATGTCCTCATTTTATTCAAAATATTGATACGTAACTAAATTTCAGTAGTTTTGATACCTCCAGCTGACTTGTACAACAAAATTATTTGACCGCATTACCAAAACTGACCATATGTGCACTTTAATTTGTAAATCTATATACACCATGGCATACCCGCATAGTATTAATCAGCCATATTTTTTATGTCAGGAATCATTGTATAATATAATCATGACAATGGACAGCAATATTGCAATTTAATAACAACAAATTTTTGTTCGCATAAATTTAGGATACCAGCGTGTCCTCCTTTTATTCAAAATATTGATACGTAACAAAAATTCAGTAGTTTTAATACCTCATGCTGACTTGGAAAACAAAACTATTTGACCAAAACTGATCATATGTGCACTTTTATTTGCAAATCTATATACCCGAATACCATTGTACCGAGCGCCTTAATGTCTTCTCCTGGCGCTCCTGTTCACATTTTAGTAGGACCGTAAATGTAGACGTAATCAATAATATTAGAAAACCATTAATGCAAAAAATATTCTGAATAAATTGAGAATGTCAGAATTTCATCTCTTTATTTATAATAACAGTCACATCATATATAGGAGTTCATGATGGTGTACGTGTAAAACAAAACTATTATGCCACATCATCAAAGTACCAACGAATCCGTACCAACACTGACATGTCTGAATTCATTTGTACTATTTACAATGATTTAATAAAAAAAAAGTATACGAGGTTCTCTTCTTGGAATCTATTATGTCGGTTGATTGATTTTGTTTATAGTTAAACGTCAAGTGGCAACTGTTTCATTTAAGTGCGCATTGAGTATAATTTTAGGACGTCTCATATAAATAGATCGGCAATGACAAATCTCTCGATTTATCACTGAACTAGTATATATTTGTTTATGGGCCAGCTGAAGGACGCCTCCGGGTGCGGGAATTTCTCGCTACATTGAAGACCTGTTGGTGACCTTCTGCTGTTGTTTTTTATTTGGTCGGGTTGTTGTCTCTTTGACACATTCCCCATTTCCATTCTCAATTTATTTCTAAAAAATTGAGTCGGACAGCAAATTTTTTTTACCAAGATTATTTAAATTCTTGAATTGACAGGAGATTGTACTACATTTACTATCTTAATCAATCTGAAATGCAAATTCTAGGTTTTATGACAACGATTATTTTTATTTTTGAACTGAGGCAATACACAAACTACATGAGATGTATAATTTGATTTAAATCAAAGGGTTGTTAAAAAAAGTTATAAATTAAATTTTTAAGTGTACTATATGGGTTAGTTGGAACATCAAATTCTTGTTTTTTGATTTGACAAGAATATTAATAAAATAAAAGAAGTGTCACTTTCATTGAGGTCAATGTAAATCATACACACCTGACTCTTGTAAAACTTTCAATTTTGTAAAAGTATTCCTCTGTATTTTCCACAAAAAAAACAGAATTGTAATGTCTTTGTATAATTTTCTAATAAAATAGAAAATATTAGCATGTATTTTTTATGCCACATCAATATATTAATTTCTGAACTTAAATTTCTTCTCATTTATGTCTAACAAACCAATCTGAAGTTAGAAAGTAATCAATTATTAGACCAGTTAAAAAATGTATAGATCTATTCTTTAATTCTTTTGTTTCATATAATAATTAACTTTTTTTAAATATTCAAATGTGTTATTTTAACCCAATTAGTATGAGTGTGAATTTATTTACTCAAAGGTCCTTTTATCTCTTAATTAGCCATAAACAATCACAAAAAGAATGAAAAATCAAGGTAGATAATTATTTGGATTAAAAATAAAACATATGAAATTAAAGGGAATATAATTAAATTCTTTTAAGTGATTATTTGTTTTGATAAGTAATTTGTGCATCTTTGTGATTGTAAATGGCTAATCAAGAGATAAAAGGGCTATTTGAGTTGAAGAACTCATACTCATACTCATACTCATTAGGTTAAATAAACACATAAGCATATATATAAAATGTTCATTTTAATATGAAAAATAAAAAAGAATTAAAGAATAGCTATGGATAAGGTAAACTTTTCATTATTGTAACTATACTATATTATATATTTAAAATATTATGTAAAATTGAGAATGGAAATGGGGAATGTGTCAAAGAGAACAACCCGACAAATAAAAAAACAACAGCAGAAGGTCACCAACAGGTGTGTTTATATAAAAAAATAATAATATTAAAATAGGTATCAATACGTACCAGGATTATAATTTAATGATTTTTTAATTTATGATTTAATGATTTTTTAATTTATAATTTATTATAATTTATAATTATAATTAAAACACCTGCAATATAAACATATTGTAAGTTTTGTATTTACCAATTGTGTCGTGTTTTGTGATTAAGATTTAGAAAACCAGTTTTCCACTCATTTACAATATTATTCTACTCTTAAGCTATTAAAATAGTAAGTAAACCTAAGCTTACTGAATCCCATGTCAATTAGTTATTTGTTGTATTGCTGTAAAATTTAAGAATTAAAGTTATCTTGGTATAAAAAAGGTAGGATTTGCAATTCGGACAAAATAGAGATATTACACTTTAATTTTTTTAATAACTTTTTCAAATCAACTTGGATTTTCATCAAACTATGTAGGTATCTTAGATATTTATTAAGCTTAATGAATCCAATGTCATTTAGTTTTTTGTTGTATTGCTGAAAATGAAAAATTTAAAAATTAAATTAATCTAGGTCAAAAAAGCTAGAATTTGCAGTTTGAACAAAATAGAGATAGTACACTTTATTTTTTTAATAACTTTTTCAAATCAACTTGAATTTTCATCACACTACTTAAGTATCTTAGATATATATTAAGCTTACTGAATCCCATGTCATTTAGTTGTTTTTTTTTATTGCTGAAAAATTTAAAAATTAAATTAATCTAGGTAAAAAAAGCTAGAATTTGCAGTTCGAACAAAATAGAGATAGTACACTTTAATTTTTTTAATAACTTTTTCAAATCAACTTGAATGTTCATCAAACTATGCAGCTACCTTACATTTATATTAAGCTTACTGAATCCCATGTCAATTAGTTTTTTTGTTGTATTGCTGTAAAATTTAAGAATTAAAGTTATCTTGGTATAAAAAAGCTAGGATTTGCAATTCGGACAAAATAGAGATATTACACTTTAATTTTTTTAATAACTTTTTCAAATCAACTTGGATTTTTATCAAACTATGTAGGTATCTTAGATATATATTAAGCTTACTGAATCCCATGTCATTGAGTTTTTTGTTGTATTGCTGTAAAATTTAAAAATTAAATTAATCTAGGTCAAAAAAGCTAGAATTTGCAGTTCGAACAAAATAGAGATAGTACACTTTAATTTTTTTAATAACTTTTTCAAATCAACTTGGATTTTCATCAAACTATGTAGGTATCTTAGATATATATTAAACTTAATGAATCCAATGTCATTTAGTTTTTTGTTGTATTGCTGAAAATGAAAAATTTAAAAATTAAATTAATCTAGGTCAAAAAAGCTAGAATTTACAATTCGGACAAAATAGAGATATTACACTTTAATTTTTTTAATAACTTTTTCAAATCAACTTGGATTTTCATCAAACTATGTAGGTATCTTAGATATATATTAAGCTTACTGAATCCCATCTCATTGAGTTTTTGTTGTATTGCTGTAAAATTTAAAAATTAAATTACTCTAGGTCAAAAAAGCTAGAATTTGCAGTTCGAACAAAATAGAGATAGTACACTTTAATTTTTTTAATAACTTTTTCAAATCAACTTGAATGTTCTTCAAACTATGCGGCTATCTTACATATATATTAAGCTTACTGAATCCCATGTCAATTCGTTATTTGTTGTATTGCTGAAAAATTTAAGAATTTAAAGTTATCTTGGTATAAAAAAGCTAGGATTTGCAATTCGGACAAAATAGAGATAGTACACTTTAATTTTTTTAATAACTTTTTCAAATCAACTTGGATTTTCATCAAACTATGTAGGTATCTTAGATATATATTAAGCTTACTGAATCCCATGTCATTTAGTTTTTTGTTGTATTGCTGTAAAATTTTAAAATTAAATTACTCTAGGTCAAAAAAGCTAGAATTTGCAGTTCGAACAAAATGGACATAGTACACTTTATTTTTTTTAATAACTTTTTCAAATCAACTTGGATGTTCATCAAACTATGCAGCTATCTAACATATATATTAAGCTTAATGAATCCCATTTCATTTAGTTTTTTGTTGTATTGCTGTAAAATTTAAAAATTAAATTACTCTGGGTCAAAAATGCTAGAATTTGCAGTTCGAACAAAATGGACATAGTACACTTTAATTTTTTTAATAACTTTTTCAAATCAACTTGGATGTTCATCAAACTATGCAGCAATCTTACATATATATTAAGCTTACTGAATCCCATGTCAATTTGTTATTTGTTGTATTGCTGTAAAATTTAAGAATTAAGGTTATCTTGATATAAAAAAGCTAGGATTTGCAATTCGGACAAAATAGAGATATTACACTTTAATTTTTTTAATAACTTTTTCAAATCAACTTGGATTTTTATCAAACTATGTAGGTATCTTAGATATATATTAAGCTTACTGAATCCCATGTCATTGAGTTTTTTGTTGTATTGCTGTAAAATTTAAAAATTAAATTAATCTAGGTCAAAAAAGCTAGAATTTGCAGTTCGAACAAAATAGAGATAGTACACTTTAATTTTTTTAATAACTTTTTCAAATCAACTTGGATTTTCATCAAACTATGTAGGTATCTTAGATATATGTTAAACTTAATGAATCCAATGTCATTTAGTTTTTTGTTGTATTGGTGAAAATGAAAAATTTAAAAATTAAATTAATCTAGGTCAAAAAAGCTAGAATTTGCAATTCGGACAAAATAGAGATAGTACACTTTAATTTTTTTAATAACTTTTTCAAATCAACTTGGATTTTCATCAAACTATGTAGGTATCTTAGATATATATTAAGCTTACTGAATCCCATGTCATTGAGTTTTTTGTTGTATTGCTGTAAAATTTAAAAATTAAATTAATCTAGGTCAAAAAAGCTAGAATTTGCAGTTCGAACAAAATAGAGATAGTACACTTTAATTTTTTTAATAACTTTTTCAAATCAACTTGGATGTTCATCAAACTATGCAGCTATCTTACATATATATTAAGCTTACTGAATCCCATGTCAATTTGTTATTTGTTGTATTGCTGTAAAATTTAAGAATTAAGGTTATCTTGATATAAAAAAACTAGGATTTGCAATTCGGACAAAATAGAGATATTACACTTTAATTTTTTTAATAACTTTTTCAAATCAACTTGGATTTTTATCAAACTATGTAGGTATCTTAGATATATATTAAGCTTACTGAATCCCATGTCATTGAGTTTTTTGTTGTATTGCTGTAAAATTTAAAAATTAAATTAATCTAGGTCAAAAAAGCTAGAATTTGCAGTTCGAACAAAATAGAGATAGTACACTTTAATTTTTTTAATAACTTTTTCAAATCAACTTGGATTTTCATCAAACTATGTAGGTATCTTAGATATATATTAAACTTAATGAATCCAATGTCATTTAGTTTTTTGTTGTATTGCTGAAAATGAAAAATTTAAAAATTAAATCAATCTAGGTCAAAAAAGCTAGAATTTGCAATTCGGACAAAATAGAGATATTACACTTTAATTTTTTTAATAACTTTTTCAAATCAACTTGGATTTTCATCAAACTATGTAGGCATCTTAGATATATATTAAGCTTACTGAATCCCATGTCATTGAGTTTTTTGTTGTATTGCTGTAAAATTTAAAAATTAAATTAATCTAGGTCAAAAAAGCTAGAATTTGCAGTTCGAACAAAATAGAGATAGTACACTTTAATTTTTTTAATAACTTTTTCAAATCAACTTGGATGTTCATCAAACTATGCAGCTATCTTACATATATATTAAGCTTACTGAATCCCATGTCAATTAGTTATTTGTTGTATTGCTGTAAAATTTAAGAATTAAAGTTATCTTGGTATAAAAAAGGTAGGATTTGCAATTCGGACAAAATAGAGATATTACACTTTAATTTTTTTAATAACTTTTTCAAATCAACTTGGATTTTCATCAAACTATGTAGGTATCTTAGATATATATTAAGCTTACTGAATCCCATGTCATTTAGTTTTTTGTTGTATTGCTGTAAAATTTAAAAATTAAATTACTCTAGGTCAAAAAAGCTAGAATTTGCAGTTCGAACAAAATAGAGATAGTACACTTTAATTTTTTTAATAACTTTTTCAAATCAACTTGAATGTTCTTCAAACTATGCGGCTATCTTACATATATATTAAGCTTACTGAATCCCATGTCAATTCGTTATTTGTTGTATTGCTGAAAAATTTAAGAATTTAAAGTTATCTTGGTATAAAAAAGCTAGGATTTGCAATTTGAACAAAATAGAGATAGTACACTTTAATTTTTTTAATAACTTTTTCAAATCAACTTGGATTTTCATCAAACTATGTAGGTATCTTAGATATATATTAAGCTTACTGAATCCCATGTCATTTAGTTTTTTGTTGTATTGCTGTAAAATTTTAAAATTAAATTACTCTAGGTCAAACAAGCTAGAATTTGCAGTTCGAACAAAATGGACATAGTACACTTTATTTTTTTTAATAACTTTTTCAAATCAACTTGGATGTTCATCAAACTATGCAGCTATCTAACATATATATTAAGCTTACTGAATCCCATGTCATTTAGTTTTTTGTTGTATTGCTGTAAAATTTAAAAATTAAATTACTCTAGGTCAAAAAAGCTAGAATTTGCAGTTCGAACAAAATAGAGATAGTACACTTTAATTTTTTTAATAACTTTTTCAAATCAACTTGAATGTTCTTCAAACTATGCGGCTATCTTACATATATATTAAGCTTACTGAATCCCATGTCAATTCGTTATTTGTTGTATTGCTGAAAAATTTAAGAATTTAAAGTTATCTTGGTATAAAAAAGCTAGGATTTGCAATTCGGACAAAATAGAGATAGTACACTTTAATTTTTTTAATAACTTTTTCAAATCAACTTGGATTTTCATCAAACTATGTAGGTATCTTAGATATATATTAAGCTTACTGAATCCCATGTCATTTAGTTTTTTGTTGTATTGCTGTAAAATTTTAAAATTAAATTACTCTAGGTCAAAAAAGCTAGAATTTGCAGTTCGAACAAAATGGACATAGTACACTTTATTTTTTTAATAACTTTTTCAAATCAACTTGGATGTTCATCAAACTATGCAGCTATCTAACATATATATTAAGCTTAATGAATCCCATTTCATTTAGTTTTTTGTTGTATTGCTGTAAAATTTAAAAATTAAATTACTCTGGGTCAAAAAAGCTAGAATTTGCAGTTCGAACAAAATGGACATAGTACACTTTAATTTTTTTAATAACTTTTTCAAATCAACTTGGATGTTCATCAAACTATACAGCAATCTTACATATATATTAAGCTTACTGAATCCCATGTCAATTTGTTATTTGTTGTATTGTTGTAAAATTTAAGAATTAAAGTTATCTTGGTATAAAAAAGCTAGGATTTGCAATTCGGACAAAATAGAGATAGTACACTTTAATTTTTTTAATAACTTTTTCAAATCAACTTGGATTTTCATCAAACTATGTAGGTATCTTAGATATATATTAAGCTTAATGAATCCAATGTCATTTAGTTTTTTGTTGTATTGCTGAAAATGAAAAATTTAAAAATTAAATTAATCTAGGTCAAAAAAGCTAGAATTTGCAATTCGGACAAAATAGAGATATTACACTTTAATTTTTTATTAACTTTTTCAAATCAACTTGGATTTTCATCAAACTATGTAGGTATCTTAGATATATATTAAGCTTACTGAATCCCATGTCATTTAGTTTTTTGTTGTATTGCTGTAAAATTTAAAAGTTAAATTACTCTAGGTCAAAAAAGCTAGAATTTGCAGTTCGAACAAAATAGAGATAGTACACTTTAATTTTTTTAATAACTTTTTCAAATCAACTTGGATGTTCTTCAAAGTATGCAGCTATCTTACATATATATTAAGCTTACTGAATCCCATGTCAATTAGTTATTTGTTGTATTGCTGTAAAATTTAAGAATTGAAGTTATCTTGGTATAAAAAAGCTAGGATTTGCAATTCGGACAAAATAGAGATAGTACACTTTCATTTTTTTAATTACTTTTTCAAATCAACTTGAATTTTCATCAAACTATGTAGGTATCTTAGATATATATTAAGCTTACTGAATCCCATGTCATTTAGTTTTTTGTTGTATTGCTGAAAAATTTAAAAATTAAATTACTCTAGGTCAAAAAAGCTAGAATTTGCAGTTCGAACAAAATAGAGATAGTACACTTTAATTTTTTTAATAACTTTTTCAAATCAACGTGAATGTTCTTCAAACTATGCGGCTATCTTACATATATATTAAGCTTACTGAATCCCATGTCAATTCGTTATTTGTTGTATTGCTGAAAAATTTAAGAATTTAAAGTTATCTTGGTATACAAAAGCTAGGATTTGCAATTCGGACAAAATAGAGATAGTACACTTTAATTTGTTTAATAACTTTTTCAAATCAACTTGGATTTTCATCAAACTATGTAGGTATCTTAGATATATATTAAGCTTAATGAATCCCATGTCATTTAGTTTTTTGTTGTATTGCTGTAAAATTTTAAAATTAAATTACTCTAGGTCAAAAAAGCTAGAATTTGCAGTTCGAACAAAATAGAGATAGTACACTTTAATTTTTTTAATAACTTTTTCAAATCAACTTGGATTTTCATCAAACTATGTAGGTATCTTAGATATATATTAAACTTAATGAATCCAATGTCATTTAGTTTTTTGTTGTATTGCTGAAAATGAAAAATTTAAAAATTAAATTAATCTAGGTCAAAAAAGCTAGAATTTGCAATTCGGACAAAATAGAGATATTACACTTTAATTTTTTTAATAACTTTTTCAAATCAACTTGGATTTTCATCAAACTATGTAGGTATCTTAGATATATATTAAGCTTACTGAATCCCATGTCATTGAGTTTTTTGTTGTATTGCTGTAAAATTTAAAAAATAAATTAATCTAGGTCAAAAAAGCTAGAATTTGCAGTTCGAACTAAATAGAGATAGTACACTTTAATTTTTTTAATAACTTTTTCAAATCAACTTGGATGTTCTTCTAAGTATGCAGCTAGCTTACATATATATTAAGCTTACTGAATCCCATGTCAATTAGTTATTTGTTGTATTGCTGTAAAATTTAAGAATTAAAGTTATCATGGTATAAAAAAGCTAGGATTTGCAATTCGGACAAAATAGAGATAGTTACCCTAACCCTAACCCTAACTTAATAACTTTTTCAAATCAACTTGGATTTTCATCAAACTATGTAGGTATCTTAGATATATATAAAGCTTACGGAATCCCATGTCATTTAGTTTTTTGTTGTATTGCTGAAAAATTTTAAAATTAAATTAATCTAGGTCAAAAAAGCTAGAATTTGCATTTCGAACAAAATGGACATAGTACACTTTAATTTTTTTAATAACTTTTTCAAATCAACTTGGATTTTCATCAAACTATGTAGGTATCTTAAATATATATTAAGCTTACTGAATCCCATGTCATTGAGTTTTTTGTTGTATTGCTGTAAAATTTAAAAAATAAATTAATCTAGGTCAAAAAAGCTAGAATTTGCAGTTCGAACTAAATAGAGATAGTACACTTTAATTTTTTTAATAACTTTTTCAAATCAACTTGGATGTTCTTCTAAGTATGCAGCTAGCTTACATATATATTAAGCTTACTGAATCCCATGTCAATTAGTTATTTGTTGTATTGCTGTAAAATTTAAGAATTAAAGTTATCTTGGTATAAAAAAGCTAGGATTTGCAATTCGGACAAAATAGAGATAGTTACCCTAACCCTAACCCTAACTTAATAACTTTTTCAAATCAACTTGGATTTTCATCAAACTATGTAGGTATCTTAGATATATATAAAGCTTACGGAATCCCATGTCATTTAGTTTTTTGTTGTATTGCTGAAAAATTTTAAAATTAAATTAATCTAGGTCAAAAAAGCTAGAATTTGCATTTCGAACAAAATGGACATAGTACACTTTAATTTTTTTAATAACTTTTTCAAATCAACTTGGATTTTCATCAAACTATGTAGGTATCTTAAATATATATTAAGCTTACTGAATCCCATGTCAATTAGTTATTTGTTGTATTGCTGTAAAATTAAAGAATTAAGTTATCTTGGTATAAAAAAGCTATGATTTGCAATTCGGACAAAATAGAGATAGTACACTTTAAATTTTTTAATAACTTTTTCAAATCAACTTGGATTTTCATCAAACTATGTAGGTATCTTAGATATATATTAAGCTTACTGAATCCCATGTCATTGAGTTTTTTGTTGTATTGCTGTAAAATTTAAAAATTAAATTAATCTAGGTCAAAAAAGCTAGAATTTGCAGTTCGAACAAAATAGAGATAGTACACTTTAATTTTTTTAATAACTTTTTCAAATCAACTTGGATGTTCATCAAACTATGCAGCTATCTTACATATATATTAAGCTTACTGAATCCCATGTCAATTTGTTATTTGTTGTATTGCTGTAAAATTTAAGAATTAAAGTTATCTTGGTATAAAAAAGGTAGGATTTGCAATTCGGACAAAATAGAGATATTACACTTTAATTTTTTTAATAACTTTTTCAAATCAACTTGGATTTTCATCAAACTATGTAGGTATCTTAGATATATATTAAGCTTAATGAATCCAATGTCATTTAGTTTTTTGTTGTATTGCTGTAAAATTTAAAAAATTAAATTACTCTAGGTCAAAAAAGCTAGAATTTGCAGTTCGAACAAAATAGAGATAGTACACTTTAATTTTTTTAATAACTTTTTCAAATCAACTTGAATGTTCTTCAAACTATGCGGCTATCTTACATATATATTAAGCTTACTGAATCCCATGTCAATTCGTTATTTGTTGTATTGCTGAAAAATTTAAGAATTTAAAGTTATCTTGGTATAAAAAAGCTAGGATTTGCAATTCGGACAAAATAGAGATAGTACACTTTAATTTTTTTAATAACTTTTTCAAATCAACTTGGATTTTCATCAAACTATGTAGGTATCTTAGATATATATTAAGCTTACTGAATCCCATGTCATTTAGTTTTTTGTTGTATTGCTGTAAAATTTTAAAATTAAATTACTCTAGGTCAAAAAAGCTAGAATTTGCAGTTCGAACAAAATGGACATAGTACACTTTATTTTTTTTAATAACTTTTTCAAATCAACTTGGATGTTCTTCAAAGTATGCAGCTATCTTACATATATATTAAGCTTACTGAATCCCATGTCAATTAGTTATTTGTTGTATTGCTGTAAAATTTAAGAATTAAAGTTATCTTGGTATAAAAAAGCTAGGATTTGCAATTCGGACAAAATAGAGATAGTTACCCTAACCCTAACCCTAACTTAATAACTTTTTCAAATCAACTTGGATTTTCATCAAACTATGTAGGTATCTTAGATATATATAAAGCTTACGGAATCCCATGTCATTTAGTTTTTTGTTGTATTGCTGAAAATGAAAAATTTAAAAATTAAATTAATCTAGGTCAAAAAAGCTAGAATTTGCAATTCGGACAAAATAGAGATATTACACTTTAATTTTTTTAATAACTTTTTCAAATCAACTTGGATTTTCATCAAACTATGTAGGTATCTTAGATATATATTAAGCTTACTGAATCCCATGTCATTGAGTTTTTTGTTGTATTGCTGTAAAATTTAAAAAATAAATTAATCTAGGTCAAAAAAGCTAGAATTTGCAGTTCGAACTAAATAGAGATAGTACACTTTAATTTTTTTAATAACTTTTTCAAATCAACTTGGATGTTCTTCAAAGTATGCAGCTATCTTACATATATATTAAGCTTACTGAATCCCATGTCAATTAGTTATTTGTTGTATTGCTGTAAAATTTAAGAATTGATTTTATCTTGGTATAAAAAAGCTAGGATTTGCAATTCGGACAAAATAGAGATAGTACACTTTCATTTTTTTAATTACTTTTTCAAATCAACTTGAATTTTCATCAAACTATGTAGGTATCTTAGATATATATTAAGCTTACTGAATCCCATGTCATTTAGTTTTTTGTTGTATTGCTGAAAAATTTAAGAATTTAAAGTTATCTTGGTATAAAAAAGCTAGGATTTACAATTCGGACAAAATAGAGATAGTACACTTTAATTTTTTTAATAACTTTTTCAAATCAACTTGGATTTTCATCAAACTATGTAGGTATCTTAGATATATATTAAGCTTACTGAATCCCATGTCATTTAGTTTTTTGTTGTATTGCTGAAAAATTAAAAGATTAAATTACTCTAGGTCAAAAAAGCTAGAATTTGCAGTTCGAACAAAATAGAGATAGTACACTTTAATTTTTTTAATTACTTTTTCAAATCAACTTGGATGTTCATCAAACTATGCAGCTATCTTACATATATATTAAGCTTACTGAATCCCATGTCAATTAGTTATTTGTTGTATTGCTGAAAAATTTAAGAATTTAAAGTTATCTTGGTATAAAAAAGCTAGGATTTACAATTCGGACAAAATAGAGATAGTACACTTTAATTTTTTTAATAACTTTTTCAAATCAACTTGGATTTTCATCAAACTGTGTAGGTATCTTAGATATATATTAAGCTTACTGAATCCCATGTCATTTAGTTTTTTGTTGTATTGCTGTAAAATTTTAAAATTAAATTACTCTAGGTCAAAAAAGCTAGAATTTGCAGTTCGAACAAAATAGAGATTATGATAGTAAGCTATTAAAATAGTAAGTAAACCTACAAATCAAGAGTTACAAAATATTGTTAAAATATACCAAGGAAATACAAAATCAACCCCGAAAATTTCAATTTTTTAAAGTACCACCTATATCTTTAAATTTATCACAAATTTATTTGCAGAATAAAATTTTTTTAATTTTTGGGATACGATTGCTTTCAAGCAATCGGTAGACTTATACCGGTGTCTCAGAGCTTTGCCCTCACATCAATCGCTTTATTCTAAACATAAAGGAATATCTCAGATTCTTATAAAAAAAAAAAAATATTGATATTTTTTTTTAAGACAACTTCTTATTTTTTTGCATGAAACTTAAAATCTTCATTGTATATGTTATAAATTAAAACTGAAGTATACACAGTAGGTCCAAGGACATAGTTATCGTCCTTTGGTTTTTGTTGTCTACGAATATAGTCCCTAGTGTAAACAGTGTATAACTTGCATGTTTTATTTAAGACACTTTTCCAATTTATTTATTTATATTAAATGCTTGAAATATTTAAGTAGGGGAATGAAATTACATGTCAAAAAAATTTGGGT
This sequence comes from Mytilus edulis, assembly GCF_963676685.1. NCBI lineage: Eukaryota > Metazoa > Mollusca > Bivalvia > Mytilida > Mytilidae > Mytilus > Mytilus edulis. The sequence continues at coordinate 11,641 of NW_027268635.1, read as the reverse complement.
GCTGAAACTTTATGTTAAGTAGTGAATGGGTCCAGTTCTAAAAGGTCAAATTTATCACGTTTGAAGCTGTCAAACTGAATTTTTCACCCCCTTAACACAGAATTGTCTTTATTTTGAGTTAAAGCAAGTAGAAGTTTCTATAATTTTGATATTATTTGTCTCACTGGTAGTACACTACATTGTAAAAATATTTTTGAGAAAGAGCAGGTGCGATTTTTTTAATTTGAATTTTTTGTCTAAAAGAAATGCACTACAAAACAATTGTGTTCTCGGGCCAGTACTCAAATCTGGCCAGTATAAAAATGTAAATGAAAAAAAATATATTTTCACTTTATTGCACTGTCAACATAAATACTAGTAACCGTAAACTTAAGCATCTCTTGATGTTTAAAATTAGGGCAACAGTAGTTTATTGCTGTGCAAAAAAACTTTTCAGCCTTACGCACAAAAAGAACATAATTTAGATGCTGTTTTATCATATTCTAACATAAGTGAAGAGACCAGTTCAAGATTACATATAGAAAAATATATATTGTCATTTTTTAAGGCTATCAGCATTAATATTTGTAATGTAAGACTGTTAGAACTCTCAATTTTTGTAAAACTATTCATCCTTAAGGACACAAGGAATAGAATTTTAAATGCTGTTTTATGATATTTAAAAAATAACAACATACAAATATTTCTATTTTTCTTTAAATGAAACAACATGTTTTGATATTAAGAACTAAAAATCCTTCATTTATCTGACTAACTTATTGCCTGTTAAAATAAATTTTGCAATTTTGCAATTAAATTTATTTACCATTGTTCAACATATGTTCAAATATTCATTCTATGAAAGAAAAAATAATTAAATATGCAGCCAGTACAAAGCTAAGAAAATAAAAAATAAAAAAGTAGTGTCACATTCTATTGAGATTGTTATAAATTTATATTACACACCTGACTCTTCTAAAGCCATCAATTTAGTAAATTCATTCTTCTGTATTTCCACAAAGAACAGAATTTTAATGTCGTTGTATAATTTTCTAATAAAATAGATCTTTATTTTATGCAGCAACATTTTCTAAATTTCTTAATTTAAATTTTTACTCATTAATGTCTAACAAACCAAGTTGAAGTTTAAAAAAAGTAATCAATTATCAGACCAGTTTAAGATTACATAGAAACAAAAGAAATTTATCACTATTTATCGCTTTTTAATGCCTTTAGCATAAATATAAGTAAATTAAGACTACTAAAACTTTCATTTTTTGTAAAACTTTTCATCCTTAGTGCCAAAAATAACAGAATGATAATGCTGTTGTATAATATTCTAGCATAATACATTTGTAATAAAACCAGTTTAAGATTATATAGAAACAAAAGAAATTTTATCACCCTTTAATGCCTTTAGCATAAATATAAGTAAGTTAAAACTACTAAAACTTTCATTTTTTGTAAAACTTTTCATCCTTAGAACCAAAAATAACAGAATGATAATGCCGTTGTATAATATTCTAACAGAATTAATCATTACAATTTTCTATAAAGAGACAACATGTTTTGAAATAACTAAATATGAAACCAGTACAAGAATATTAATAAAATACAAGAAGTAGTGTCATTTTTTATTGAGATCAATATCAATTTTACTCCCCTCACTCTTCTGAGGTTATCAATTTATTAAAATCATTCCTACATATTGGTAAAAAGAACAGAATTTAAATGTTGTTGTGTAATTTTCTAATAAAATAGATCTTTATTTTATGCAGCAACATTTTCTAAATTTCTTAATTTAAATTTTTACTCATTAATGTCTAACAAACCAAGTTGAAGTTTAAAAAAAGTAATCAATTATCAGACCAGTTTAAGATTACATAGAAACAAAAGAAATTTATCACTATTTATCGCTTTTTAATGCCTTTAGCATAAATATAAGTAAATTAAGACTACTAAAACTTTCATTTTTTGTAAAACTTTTCATCCTTAGTGCCAAAAATAACAGAATGATAATGCTGTTGTATAATATTCTAGCATAATACATTTGTAATAAAACCAGTTTAAGATTATATAGAAACAAAAGAAATTTTATCACCCTTTAATGCCTTTAGCATAAATATAAGTAAGTTAAAACTACTAAAACTTTCATTTTTTGTAAAACTTTTCATCCTTAGAACCAAAAATAACAGAATGATAATGCCGTTGTATAATATTCTAACAGAATTAATCATTACAATTTTCTATAAAGAGACAACATGTTTTGAAATAACTAAATATGAAACCAGTACAAGAATATTAATAAAATACAAGAAGTAGTGTCATTTTTTATTGAGATCAATATCAATTTTACTCCCCTCACTCTTCTGAGGTTATCAATTTATTAAAATCATTCCTACATATTGGTAAAAAGAACAGAATTTAAATGTTGTTGTGTAATTTTCTAATTAAATAGAAAATAATAGCATCTTTATTTTATGCGACATAATATTTTTAATTTCTTAACTTAAATTTCTTCCATTTATGTCAAACAAACCAATCTGAAGTTTAAAAAGTAATCAATTATTAGACCAGTTCAAGAATATATAGAATCAAAAGAAATTTTGTCACTATTACATGATTTTAGTATAACTAGAAGTAATTTTAGATTACTAGAACTTTCATTTTTTTAAATTTTCTCCCTTAGTGCTTCAATAACAGAATGATAATGATGTTTGGGGAGAGTTTGGATCCCACTAACATGTTTTGCCCAACCACATTATTTATATATGTGCCTGTCCCAAGTTAGGAGCCTGTAATTCAGTGGTTGTCGTCTGTTTATGTGTTACATATTTGTTTTCGATCATTTTTTTTTACTTAAATAAGGCTGTTAATTTTCTGGTTTGAATTGTTTAACATTCTCTTATCGGGGCCTTTTATAGCTGACTATGCGGTATGGGCTTTGCTCATTGTTGAAGGCCATACAGTGACCTATAGTTGTTAATATTTGTGTCATTTAAAAAAAAGTAATCAATTATCAGACAAGTTTAAGATTATATAGAAACAAAAGAAATGTATCACTATTTATCGCTCTTTAATGCCTTTAGCATAAATATAAGTAAATTAAGACTACTAAAACTTTCATTTTTTGTAAAACTTTTCATCCTTAGTACCAAAAATAACAGAATGATAATGCTGTTGTATAATATTCTAACAGAATTAAGCATAACAATTTTAGACAACATGTTTTGCAATAACTAAATATGAAACCAGTACAAGAATATTAATAAAATACAAGAAGTAGTGTCACTTTTTATTGAGATCAATATTTATATTACTCACCTGACTCTTCTAAAGCTGTCAATTTTAGTAAATTTATTTCTCTGTATTGGGTTAAAGAACAGAATTTTAATGTCATTGTATTATTTTCTAATAAAATAGAAAATATGAGCTTTTTATTTTATGCGACACTTAACTTAACTTTCTGCTCATTAATTTCTAACAAACCAATTTGAAGATAAAAAGTAATCAATTATCAGACCAGTTTAAGATTATATAGAAACAAAAGAAATTTTATCACTCTTTAACGCCTTTAGCATAAATATAAGTAAGTTAAGACTACTAAAACTTTCATTTTTTGTAAAACTTTTCATCCTTAGTACCAAAAATAACAGAATGATAATGCCGTTGTATAGTATTCTAACAGAATTAAACATTACAATTTTCTATAAAGAGACAACATGTTTTGCAATAACTAAATATGAAACCAGTACAAGAATATTAATAAAATACAAGAAGTAGTGTCACTTTTTATTCGAGCGTCACTGATGAGTCTTTTGTAGACGAAACACGCGTCTGGCGGATATACAAATTTTAGTCCTGGTATCTATGATGAGTTTATTTTTATTAAGATCAATATTAATATTACTCACCTGACTCTTCTAAAGCTGTCAATTTCAGTAAATTTATTTCTCTGTATTGGGTAAAAGAACAGAATTTTAATGTCGTTGTATTATTTTCTAAAAAAATAGAAAATATAAGCTTTTTATTTTATGCGACAACATTTTTTTAAATTTCTTAACTTAAATTTCTTCTCATTAATTTCTAACAAACCAATTTGAAGTTAAAAAGTAATCAATTATCAGACCAGTTTAAGATTATATAGAAATAATAGAAATTTTGTCACTATTTAATGCCTTTTGCATAAATATAAGAAAATTAAGACTACAAGAACTTTCTTTTTTTGTAAAACTTTTCATCCTTAGTGCCAAAAATGACACAATGGTAATGCCATGGTATAATATTCTAACATAATTAAACATTACAATTTGAAACAGCATGTTTTGAAATAAGTAAATGCATGAAACATGAAATCAGTGCAAGAATATTAATTAAAAAAATAAAAGTAGTGTCACATTCTATTGAGATTGTTATAAATATTACACACCTGACTCTTCTAAAGCAATCAATTTAGTAAATTCATTCCTCTGTATTTCCACAAAGAACAGAATTTTAATGTCGTTGTATAATTTTCTAATAAAATAGATCTTTATTTTATGCAGCAACATTTTCTAAATTTCTTAATTTAAATTTTTACTCATTAATGTCTAACAAACCAAGTTGAAGTTTAAAAAAAGTAATCAATTATCAGACCAGTTTAAGATTACATAGAAACAAAATAAATTTATCACTATTTATCGCTCTTTAATGCCTTTAGCATAAATATAAGTAAATTAAGAATACTAAAACTTTCATTTTTTGTAAAACTTTTCATCCTTAGTGCCAAAAATAACAGAATGATAATGCTGTTGTATAATATTCTAACATAATACATTTGTAATAAAACCAGTTTAAGATTATGTAGAAACAAAAGAAATTTTATCACCCTTTAATGCCTTTAGCATAAATATAAGTAAGTTAAAACTACTAAAACTTTCATTTTTTGTAAAACTTTTCATCCTTAGTACCAAAAATAACAGAACGATAATGCTGTTGTATAATATTCTAACAGAATTAATCATTACAATTTTCTATAATGAGACAACATGTTTTGAAATAACTAAATATGAAACCAGTACAAGAATATAAATAAAATACAAGAAGTAGTGTCATTTTTTATTGAGATCAATATCAATTTTACTCCCTCACTCTTCTGAGGTTATCAATTTATTAAAATCATTCCTACATATTGGTAAAAAGAACAGAATTTAAATGTTGTTGTATAATTTTCTAATTAAATAGAAAATAATAGCATCTTTATTTTATGCAAAATAATATTTTTAATTTATTAACTTCAATGTCTTCCATTTATGTCAAACAAACCAATCTGAAGTTTAAAAAGTAATCAATTATTAGACCAGTTCAAGAATATATAGAATCAAAAGAAATTTTGTCACTATTAAATGATTTTAGTATAAATAGAAGTAATTTTAGATTACTAGAACTTTCATTTTTTTTAATTTTCTTCCTTAGTGCTTCAATAACAGAATGATAATGATGTTTGGGGAGAGTTTGGATTCCAGTAACATGTTTTACCCCACCACATTATTTATTTATGTGCCTGTCCCAAGTTAGGGACGACATCAAAAGTTCAATGAAGGATAAAAAACTTAATTCACATAGTTTTTTCACTGACCCCCACACCCCCCTCTTAACTTAATTTGGAAAAAATTGATTGACCAATAGGGATATATGTAAAATCGATTTCAGATTAACAAAACTTGCATCAATGTTGACCCTCCCACCCCCAAACTATTTGATTTAAGTTTTTTATCCTACATCGATCTTTTGATGTCGTCCCTTAGGAGCCTGTAATTCAGTGGTTGTCGTTTGTTTATGTGTTACATATTTGTTTTTGATCATTTTTTTTACTTAAATAAGGCTGTTAGTTTTCTGGTTTGAATTGTTTAACATTCTCTTATCGGGGCCTTTCATAGCTGACTATGCGGTATGGGCTTTGCTCATTGTTGAAGGCCATACAGTGACCTATAGTTGTTAATATTTGTGTCATTTTAAAAAAAGTAATCAATTATCAGACAAGTTTAAGATTATATAGAAACAAAAGAAATTTATCACTATTTATCGCTCTTTAATGCCTTTAGCATAAATATAAGTAAATTAAGACTACTAAAACTTTCATTTTTTGTAAAACTTTTCATCCTTAGTGCCAAAAATAACAGAATGATAATGCTGTTGTATAACATTCTAACATAATACATTTGTATAAAACCAGTTTAAGATTATATAGAAACAAAAGAAATTTTATCACTCTTTAATGCTTTAGCATAAATATAAGTAAAAACTACTAAAACTTTCATTTTTTGTTAAACTTTTTATCTTTAGTGCCAAAAATGACACAATGGTAATGCAATTGTATAAAATTCTAACATAATTAAACATCACAATTTGAAACAGCATATTTTGAAATAAGTAAATACATAAAATATGAAACCAGTACAAGCATATTAATAAAATAAAATAGGTAGTGTCATTTTTAATTGAGATTGATATAAATATCACTCACCTCACTCTTCTAAAGCTAACAATTTAGAATAATTATTCTTTTGTCTTGGCAAAAAGAACAAAATTTTAATGTCGTTGTACAATTTTCTAATAGAATAGAAAAAATAAGCATCTTTGTTTTATGCAACATCATTTTGTTTTAATTTCTTAACTTAAATTTCTTCTTATTAATGTCTAATAAACCAATCATCCTTAGTACCAAAAACAACAGAATGATAATGTGTTGTATATTATTTTGATATGAGCGTCACTGATGAGTCTTATGCAGATGAAAACGCGCGCGTCTGGCGTATAAAATTGTAATCCTGGTACTTTTGATAACTATTGTATAATATTATAACAGAATTAAATATTACAATCTGATATAATGAGACAACATTTTTTGAAATGTTGAAATATGAAACAAATACAAGAATAATAAAAGAAAAGAAATAGTTCACTTTTTATTTAGATCGATATAGATATTACTCACCTGACTCTTTTAAAGCTATCAGTTTAATAAAATTATTCATCCGTATTGGCCAAAAAGAACAGAATTTAAATGTCTTTATATGATTTTTTAATAAAATAGAAAATATTAGCTTTTTTAATTTATGCAACATCATTTGTTTGAATTTCTTTTCATTAATGTGTAACCATATATATCAAAAAGATGTGGTATGATTGCCAATGAGACAACTGTCTGCAAGAGACCAAAATGACACTACCATTAACAACTATTAGTCACCGTACAGCCTTCAACAATGAGCAAAGCCCATCCTGCATAGTCAAGATATAAAAGGCCCAGATAAGACCATGTAACAAACCAATCTGTAGTTTGAAAAGTAATCAATTATCAGAACAGTTCAAGAATATATAGAAACAAAAGAAATTTTGTCACTATTTGATGCTTTTAGCAGAAATATCAGTAACTTTAGACTACTAGAACTTCAATTGCTTGTAAAAAAAATTCATCCTTAGTGCCAAAAATAACAGAATGCTAATGCCATTGTATAATATTCTTACAGAATTAAGAATAACAATTTTAGACAACATGTTTTGAAATAACTCAATATAAAACCAGTACAAGAATATTAAAAGAATTATAAAAGTAGTGTCAGTTTTTATTGAGATCAATATAAATAATACTCACCTGACTCTTCTAAAGCTATTAATTTTAGTAAATTTATGTCTCTGTATTGGCTAAAAGAACAGAGTTTTAATGTCGTTGTATTATTTTCTAATAATATTGAAAATATTAGCATCTTTATTTTATGCAACAACATTTTTTAAAATTTCTTAACTTAAATTTCTTCTCATTAATGTCTAACAAACCAATTTGAAGTTTAAAAAGTAATCAATTATCAGAACAGTTCAAGAATATATAGAAACAAAAGACATTTTGTCACTATTTGATGCTTTTATCATAAATATAAGTAACTTTAGACTACTAGAACTTCAATTGCTTGTAAAAAAAATTCATCCTTAGTGCCAAAAATAACAGAATGATAATGCCATTGTATAATATTCTTACAGAATTAAGAATAACAATTTTAGACAACATGTTTTGAAATAACTCAATATAAAACCAGTACAAGAATATTAAAAGAATTATAGAAGTAGTGTCACTTTTTATTGAGATCAATATAAATATTACTCACCTGACTCTTCTAAAGCTATTAATTTTAGTAAATTTATGTCTCTGTATTGGCTAAAAGAACAGAGTTTTAATGTCGTTGTATTATTTTCTAATAATATTGAAAATATTAGCATCTTTATTTTATGCAACAACATTTTTTAAAATTTCTTAACTTAAATTTCTTCTCATTAATGTCTAACAAACCAATTTGAAGTTTAAAAAGTAATCAATTATTAGACCAGTTCAAGAATATATAGAAACAAAAGAAATTGTGTCACTATTTGATGCTTTTAGCAGAAAAATAAGTAACTTTAGACTACTAGAACTTTAATTTTTTGTAAAATTGTTCATCCTTTAAGTGCCAAAAATAACAGAATGATAATGCCGTTGTATGATATTCTAACAGAATTTAGCATAACAATTTTAGACAACATGTTTAGAGATAACTGAATATGACACCAGTACAAGAATATTAATAGAATACAAGAAGTAGTGTCACTTTTTATTGAGATCAATATCAATATTACTCACCTCACTCTTTTGAGGCTATCAATTTAGTGAAAACATTCCTCCATATTGGTAAAAGAACAGTATTTAAATGTTGTTGTATAATTTTCTAATTTAATAGAAAATAATAGCATCTTTATTTTATGCGACATCAATTTTTTATTTCTTTACTTAAATTTCTTCGATTAATGTCTAACAAACCAATCTGAAGTTTAAAAAGTAATCAATTATTAGACCAGTTCAAGAATATATAGAAACAAAAGAAATGTTGTCACTATTTAATGATTTTAGCATAAATAGAAGTAACTTTAGATTACTAGAACTTTCATTTTTTTTAAATTTTCTTCCTTAGTGCTTCAATAACAGAATGATAATGCTGTTGTATAATATTCTAACAGAATTGAACATTACAATTTGAGACAGCATGTTTTAAAATATCTGAATATGAAACCAGTACAAGAATATTAATAAAATACAAGAAGTAGTGTCACTTTTTATTGAGATCAATATCAATATTACTCACCTCACTCCTTTTGAGGCTATCAATTTAGTGAAAACATTCCTCCATATTGGTAAAAAGAACAGTATTTAAATGTTGTTGTATAATTGTCTAATTTAATAGAAAATAATAGCATCTTTATTTTATGCGACATCAATTTTTTATTTCTTAACTTAAATTTCTTCGATTAATGTCTAACAAACAAATCTGAAGTTTAAAAAGTAATCAATTATTAGACCAGTTCAAGAATATATAGAAACAAAAGAAATTTTGTCACTATTTAATGATTTTAGCATAAATAGAAGTAACTTTAGATTACTAGAACTTTCATTTTTTTTAATTTTCTTCCTTAGTGCTTCAATAACAGAATGATAATGCTGTTGTATAATATTCTAACAGAATTGAACATTACAATTTGAGACAGCATGTTTTAAAATATCTGAATATGAAACCAGTACAAGAATATTAATAAAATACAAGAAGTAGTGTCACTTTTTATTGAGATCAATATTAATATTACTCACCTGACTCTTCTAAATCTATCAGTTTTAGTAAATTTATTTCTCTGTATTGGGTAAAAGAACAGAATTTTGATGTCTTTGTATTATTTTCTAATAAAATAGAAAATATAAGCATCTTTATTTTATGCGACAACATTTTTTAAAATTTCTTAACTTAAATTTCTTCTAATTAATGTCTAACAAACCAATTTGAAGTTTAAAAAGTAATCAATTATCAGACCAGTTTAAGATTATATAGAAACGAAAGAAATTCTGTCACTATTTAATGCCTTTAGCATGAATATGAGTAAATTAAGACTACTAGAACTTTCTTTTTTTGTAAAACTTTTCATCCTTAGTGGCAAAAATAACAGAATAATAATGCTGTGGTATAACATTCTAACAGAATTAAGCATAACAATTTTAGACAACATGTTTTGAAATAACTGAATAAGAAACCAGTACAAGAATATTAATAAAATACAAGAAGTAGTGTCACCTTTTATTGAGATCAATATCAAAATCATATGACTTTAGTACAGGGCTCTGCAGGCCATTTATGCATGCTAATAAGTCGATGTTATTTCTTTTAAATATTTCTTCCATGGTTATATTAATCTAAAGATCTGTATACTTTTTGTTTTGATTCAAAATTTTATTTTTGTGATATTTAGTTTTTTATAAAAAAAAAAACAGGGTGAGGGGTTTCCCTCTGTGTCTCAAAAACTATATATGGTTATTGCTTAAAACTTTCTCAGAAACTATTGATGATTATTGCATATAATTTCCACATAAGACGACAGGCGTATCATGCGCTCATGGCTCAGCTGTTTATTACCAATATTTTTAAAAATCATTTCTGTGAAAAAAAATAACCAAATATGAAACAATTTCATGAATATTAATAAAATAAAAAAAAAGTATTGTCACTTTTTATCGTAATTAATATAAATATTATATATATAAATGTCCCCTAAAATGTGATCATATATATTTTAAATGCTTTGTTTTAATATTTCAGACTTATAATTGTGATATTTGTGCAAAAGTATTAAAATCCAGATCTGGTCTTCGGAGACACAAGTTATATTTCCACACAGAAAGCAAAATAAGTTGTGGAATATGCCCAAAATTCTTCAAATCAAAAGATGCTCTACGGAAACATGAGAAAACTGTTCATCAGGTAATTATATGGTACAAAATCTTTAAGCAGTATCAAACATGAGTCGATTTTATATAATTGTAATTTGTTTCATACAAATGTAACAGTGAAATGGAATTACATCATATAATTGTTTCATACAAATGCAGAATGAGATTTCTGGTTTTATTATCGACAATGTTAATGAGAGATATTGTTCTGATTGCATCTGGGATATCTTCACCTATCTTTATCAACTGTTTATTCAAGTTCAATAGTTATCAAAAGTACCAGGATTATAATTTATTCGCCAGATGCGCGTTTCCACCGCATAAGACTCATCAGTGACCAGTCAGGGATATAAGTCTATAGGGTTATTACAGAAAATAATATACATTAGTTATTGTGGACTAAAAAATCAAAGAACTCTGATAACATATGTATGTTACATGTTTCAAAGGGACAATATACATCATATGTTTAGTTAAATGGTATTCAAGTTCTGTTTTTACTATTGTCTTTATGTATACTTAACTATTGAAAGATGTAACAGTTCATAGAATAGTACACTTATATCTTATTAAGGATTTTACCTTATTGTACAGAAACGAAAATATGTGATATACTATAAGTCATAAGTTAATAAGTAGGGATCTGTAGACATCACCATTGTTTTTTTTTTTATAGAAAGACAGTCAAAAGACATACCAAGGTGTAGGCAAGTTTCCTTGTGCTACATGCAAATCAGTTTACCGTAGAAATGAAGACTTACAAATTCATCTTGCCAGGTACCATCAGGTAATAATATGTACACTCAATGACATACAGTTCAATATAGTAGCCAACAAAAACTGGTTACTTTAGGTAACACAGAATATGGCACTACTTTTACA